>NC_048222.1:127609294-127659987 GCF_002007445.2 Ailuropoda melanoleuca
CCCCCCGCCCCGAAAGAGAAATCAATTCTTATTTCCAATCCATGCAAGTGATGAGCAGATGGCCATGATGACCAAAACAAACCAGGGCACAAATCAAGTCGGCTGCATTTGATTTTCGGACCTTCCCCTCAGCAAAGCTCTATGACTGATCTATTGCAAAATTATCATTAGGTTTGCTCTGGTGATTCTGAAGTTTATTCAAAGGGAAATCAGGATAAAGTAGAATGGACTTTCTTTCACAAACAATACACTGACGCTCCACTGAGAATTTAGGAAGTGGGGTCAGACAGGAAGACTCACCTTGTTTTGAGCCGAGTAGGATTTTATTTACAGCGCTCTGAATTTGTTCATTGGCAGCAGACTAACAGGGAAAGGGAGAAAGATACAAGATAATATTTCTTCTCCTTCTTTCTTTTTAAAAAATATGGAGCACTTCATGAATTTGCCTGTTGTCCTTGCACAGGGTCATGCTAAACTCTGTATTTTTCCAATTTTAATAAATGTGCTGCCAAAGGGAGCACAAGATAATTTTTCAATATTTGTCTCTGCATGGATAATCATAAGCTAAGCCTCATAACTGTTTTTCCTAGACTGGTACCATACATTCCCTGAATTGTCTTAGACTGGTCCCCACTGGAAAATGGTTCAAAGCTCTTAGGGTTTTTTGTTTTGTTTTGTTTTAATTTTTATTTTAGAGAGAGATCCAGGGGAGGGGCAGAGGGAGAGGGGAAGAACCTCAAGCAGAATCCCCTCTGAGCAGGGAGCCCAAAGTGGGGCACCATCTCACAACCCTGAGATCATGACCTGAGCCAAAGCCAAGAGTTGGACTCTAAACTGACTGAGCCACCCAGGAGCCCCCAAAGCCCTTAGGTTTTAACGCTTAAGTAAAGGCATGTCAAGCCCGGGACTCCGTCATCCTCTAGTCATCCCCTTGAAAAGAGAATCCCATGCTGAGTTAGTTAATGAGTAAGTCTCTGCTTTAATTACAAAGAAACCACAAGCAAGGCTTTCCATCCTCTGCTTCCCACTCTATAAGAATACCACTCATCATGAAATGAATATTAGACAGAAAAAACTCAAACTTCTAGTCTCTTCCCTACCAAACTAGCTAAAAGACCTTCTTTTTATCCTTCTTTTAAACTTTTAACCTCGGTTTACATTTTAATAAAATAATGGTGCGCCTCAAAGTCTGCTTTTCAACAATTCGGTGATTCTATAGCACTGGGACAAAGGAGTTGAGAACATCTGAGACTATGCTGTACGTCGTTAGCTACGTTTGGAATGTTGACAAGCCTCCTAATCGAGCTTTATTTTGATGCTATGCCAGTACATCTCCTGGGTCTACTACCATGAGAGATGCATTCTTGTTAGGGGCATGAAGTGGTGATGGAATCAAGTAAAAAGCACTCAATTTTTCTGACTTATATGTGCAAAAAACCTAATTACTAATTTAATATAGAATTTATTTGTCCAGTCCTGTAAAGCATCTCCAGAGTTCTTACTAAATTATCTATATATACTATGAAATTACAGGAATTAATCAAAGCCTAGGAGTAACAATCAAATATTTGCCAGAATATAAGAGGAATTTCTACCCATGATAAGCTTGATAGAACTAGAGTGAACAATAATTATACGGCCCCCTGAGATGGAAATGGCAATACATTCAAAAAGAAGAGATTAAAAAGAAGTTAAGAGAGATTAAATAAGAGAATGAGGTGAGAAGAGATCACAAAGAAACAAAAAAAATGCAATATTCAAAATGAGAAAGGATAGCCTCTTCTATAAATAGTGGTGGGAAAACTGAACACATGCAGAATGAAATGGGACTTCTATCATACATCACACACAAAAGTCAACTCAAAATATATTAAAGACTTGAACATATGACCGAAAACCGTCAAACTTCTAGAAGGAAATGTAAGGGGTGAGTTCCGTGACATCAGTTTTGGCAGTGATTTTTAGATATGACACCAAAAGCAAAGACAACAAAAGCAAAAATAAATAAATGGTACTACATCAAACTTAAAAGCTTTTATAGAAAAAAGGAAATCATCAACAAAATGAACAGGCAGCCTATGGAATAGGAGAAAACATGTGCAAATCATATATCTGATAAAGGGTTCATATCCAAAATATATAAAGAACTCATACAACTCAATGGCAAAATAAATAAATAAATAAACCAACTGATTTAAAAAATGAGAGGACCTGAATAGACATTTTTCTTTTTTCTTTTTTTTATAATAATATTTTTTATTATATTATGTTAGTCACCATACAGTACATCCCTGGTTTTTGATGTAAAGTTCAATGATTCATTAGTTGTGTATAATGCCCAATGCACCATGCAATACGTGCCCTCCTTACTACCCATCACCAGTCTATCCCCTTCCCCCACCCCCTCCCCTCTGAAGCCCTCAGTTTGTTTCTCAGAGTCCATAGTGAATAGACATTTTTCTATAGAAGAAATACAAATGGCCAAGAGGTACATCAAAGGGTGCTCACTATCACTCATCATTGAGAAAAGGCAAATCAAAACCACAATGAACTATCACTTCACACCCATTGGGATGGCTATCATAAGAACGACAGGAGATTACAAGTTGTCAAGGCTGTGGAGAAAAGGGAACTCCTATGCACTGTTGGTAGGAAGGTAAGGGGTATCCCGCTATGGAAAACAATATGATGGTTCCTCAAAAAATTAAAAATAGAACTATCATATGATCCAAGATTCCCATTTCTGGATATTTATCCAAAGGAAATGAAAACAGGATCTCAAAGAGATTTCTGCATTCCCATATTCATTACAGCATTATTCACTACAGCCAAGCTGTGGAAACAAGCTAAATGTCCATTAATGGATGAAGAGATAACATATACAAAACGTATATGTATGTATGTGTGTATATATGGGATATTGTTCAGCCTTAAAAAGGAAGGAAATCCTGCATTTTGTGACAAAATGGATGAAACTTGAAACTATAATGCTAAGTGAAATAAGTCAGATAAAGACAACTACGTATGATATCACTTACATGTGGAATCCAAAAAAAGCCAAACTCATAGAAACAGACTAGAATGGTGCTTATCAGTGGTTATAGGGGGTGGGGTGGGGAAAAAGGAAGATGTTGGTCATAGAATACAAACTTCCAGCTTTAAGATGACTAAGTTCTGAGGATCTACTGTACAGCCTAGTGATTATCACTAATAATATTGTGTTATATACTTTAAAGTTGCTGAGAGTAAATCTTAAGTGTTCTCAGCATAAAAACAAAACAGTAATTATGTGAAGTGATGCAGGTGTTAGCTAATGCCATGATAGTAATCATTTTGAAATATATAAGTGTGACAAATCAACACATTGTACGTCTTAAACTTATACAATGTTGTATGTCAACTGTATCTCTCTAAAAGTGGGGGGGGAATGCAATATTCAAGTAAAATATATGTTGGAGACAAATTTATTTTGTAAAAAATTGAATTAATGACATAGAAGACAAAATTGAAAAGTCCTTCTAAAATACAGAGAAATATAGAGAAAAAAAGTTTTAATTTTGAAGATTAAAATTCTCAAGCATCTAGAGGAAATAAAATTATAAGCTATCAATAAAGAAACAAAAATTGGTGGGGAGTCACACAATTTATCTGAGGAACAATCCAATTTAAACTGGAAAATCTCCCAAAGCCTCAAGATGTGGCAGAATTGGAGTGAAGGGTGTGGTGTTAAAATAAGGTGAGAGATGGAAGAAAGGTGTTTAAGGAGTAGTTAGACCCCTAAAGCCTGAGATACTTTCTTTTACTCCACCACTTTAAGTGGTAGTTTTTCTGCATCCCTGAAGAAATCTTGTTTCTTTTTTTTTAAGATTTTTTAATTTATTCATCTGAGAGAGACAGAGCATGAGCAGGGCAGAAAGGCAAAGGAAGAGGGAGGAGCAGACTTCCCGCTGAGCAAGGAGCCCAAAGCCAGGGTTTGATTTCAGGACCCTGAGATCATAACCTGAGCTGAAGGCAGACGCTTAACCAGCTGAGCCACCCAGGCGCCCCTAGAAATCCCAAGTTTTTTTATCTGGAGAAGGTAAAAGAGAAATTAGCTGGAAAGGAATATTCCAGGCATTGAGTACCTAATGAAAATATGGAATAATATGACATGCAAATTATCCTTAGTTCTCCTAGGTCACCCTGCAATGAAGTTTGAAGCAGTCAGTCTCATCCTTATGTCCACTATTTCCAATCACTTTTTACTCCTCCTTTCTTGATCACAGCCAGAGATCCCAGGACTGCCATCTGAGAAAATCTTCTCCTATATGAGGCAGAGACCAAACCAACCAAAAGAGTAAAAGAAATTTGGAATGAATAGAAACTAAGCAGACATATTTTTAAAAGATAGGATGTTAAAAAGAAATAATCATTGATATCAGCAGAGAGATAAGACAATAAATTATATCCATGAAGCAAGATGTACATCCTCCAAGAAAAAAATATTTAGAGAACAAAAACAAGCTCTTAAAATGTAAAGCACCATAGGAAAAAATATTTTGAAATAAAATATATAAACAAAACAAAATTTAAAAATAAACAAAGAGCATAAAGTTAAGGAAATTAGCCCAGCATATAGAGCAAAAGAACACAAAGATGAAAAATAGGAGATGAAGATAAGAAAACTGGAGACCATCCCAGGAGGTTCAACACCTGAATAATAGGGGTTGCAAACAGAGCAAAGGAATGTAGAGAAATGGAGTGATAAGGGGGAGAAAAATCACTAATAAAATCTTTTAGGATAATGCCACAGTATTCAGAGACATGAGTTTCTAAATGGAAAGGTCCACTTAGTGCCCAGCACAATGTAAGCAAGCAGACCCACAGTAAAGCACATTGCTGTAATATTGTACAAAAATGCAAAGAGAAAAACTTAATAGCTTCTAGAATAAAAAGTAAAACAACAACAACAAAAGCAAACAAAAAGCAAGTTGTGTACAAAGAATTAGGAATGATAATGGCTTCCACCCTCTAACATCACCAGTGGGAAATAACCGCACACAGCAATTCTTTCAAAACACTGAAGAAAAATTATTTCCAATCCAGAATCCTGTACTCATCCAAAACAACAAGTAAATACAGGAAGATTGGAATAGAGACATTTTGAGACATAAGTTATCTTTGAAAGGTTATCTCTCACCTTCTGCTCCCAGGAAACATTGGCGAGATGCTCTACCAAAATGAAGTTGACCATGAAAGAGAATACATGAGCAATAGTAAACGTGGTCCAACACAAGAAGAGAGGTGAGGGAAGGGAATGCCTTGGTTGCTTCTAAAGGGAGCAACCAGTCCAGATTGCATGGCAAAGCTACACTCTTGTCATATGTGCTGACATTCAAGCAAGTGAAAGTTGATATTCCTCTCTGTTATTGATGCAATTCATATTAGTGATGGCCTATATCTGAGATTAAATGGTGGAGGAGGAAGAATGGCCTTAATGTGAATGGTTGCAATGATGCCTGCTATCTCTCTTTTAACCAACAATTTGGCAGAAGCTTTTGATCCCCAAAGAACACAAAAACACAGAAGAAAACACAAATCTTCCCATTGAATGAAATTTTCTTACATAGCACATTTCATCGAATTTAAGAAACTGTCGATCGCAATTTGCAATTTATATAAGGAGGAAGGACAAACGATGGAGACTGAGAATCTAACTGATAACACACACACACACATACTGAGTCACCAAACTGCTACATCCTCACTAAAAGTAAATGAAAACCCACCACATGGAGAGATAGGAGGGAAACTAGCTTGTCTTAAACTTGACAGTACTCGGAGAGAGAAAAATAATCTCCCCCCTGGAATTCAAACCAGAAGCAGATATTCACACAGGTTTTGGAGTGAATTCACATTATCAATGTGGTTCAAAAAACAGAAGGGTTTTAACCTAGATCATTTAACCTGGAGTAATTTCAGGTTAGTAGGACCTCAGATGACTGGCAGCAGCAAATGCAAATCCTCTTCAGAGGACTCAATTTTAAGAACCCTGGATTCTAAGATGCATCCCAATTTCACATTTAAAAAATGAAAAGAATTGGGGTGCCTGCGTGGCTCATTGAGTAGGTGTCTGCCTTCATTCAGCTCAGGTCATGATCCCAGGGTCCTGGGATGGAGTCCCGCATCGGGCTCCTTGCTCAGCAAGGAGCCTGCTTCTCCCTCTGCCTGCTGCTCCCCCTGCTTGTTCTCTTTCTCTCTGGGAAATAAATAAATTATTTAATTTTATACATATTTATTTATTCAGGGTTCTGAGATCAGCCCCGCGTCAGGCTCCATGCTCAGTGTGGAGTCTACTTGCCCCTCTAACTCTGCTCCTCCCCGTGCTGTCTCTCTCTCTTATAAATAAATAAAATCTTAAATAAATAAATAAAAACAAGAGTACTGAGAGACAGTATTAAGTCAAAGTAGAATTTAAGGCCAAATTCAAAAATCAAGAATGAAAGAGGATAGTCAGTGGACAACTAGACCTATTGACTTCCTAGTTGCCCTTTCTCTGTCCTCTAGTTTTACAACACATGAAGTTCAAATTCATGCCTCAGGAAAATTGAAAAAAATTATGTTATGTAACCTAAGGGTCACTCTCAAATGTCAATACTATAAATATTGAAAATAAGAATGCCAAGAATCTGGTGAGTGTGGAAAATGTATGCTACAAATAGTGACTACATGTGCAGGACAGGAGAAACATCTCAAATAAATGGTCTGAAGTGAAATTTGCAGTTTTTCTCCTCTGGCCACAACGCAATAAAGGATAAAACTAAAGCTAAAACATAATAAAAGTGAGAATACTTTTAGGAAACTTTAGGAGACAGAGTCCAGATGATTTTAGAGACAAAGACATAGTTTAAAAATGTTTCGTGGTTAAAAGAGAAAGAATGAATGCAAATAAATTAGCATTCAATTTTAGAAATTTTAAAAACAATCATAAGCAATCTCCAGAGAAGTAGGACACAATAGAAATAATAAAGAAAATACTGATAAATTGTAAAGCAGACATGTATATAAAGTGTTGAATCTTTAAATTAAACTAATAAAATGCCAAATGTGATCAAGAAAGAAAACTCAAACTAAATTGAAAATGAGAAAAAGATTCCTAAATTTATATCATCACGTTAGAATGAGTAAAGAGCCTATGTACATAATATTTATATTTTCACACAATGTACAGAATACTGTGTGGGTAAAGCCTGAGAAGATATCCTTTCTGCTTATTTAGGAAAATAGTTTGTTTAAACATAAAATGTAATAGACAATTTAAGTCACTATTAAAGTAACAAATATGTGTTGTCACCGTAGGTCACATTTAAGTTGGGAAAAAATAGGGATACCTCCCCTGGTGTGATCAGGGAAAGCATCGCAGTCCACAGCCAGAGATGAACTGGGATGTAAAGGAAAGAGGAAGTGTAGACAAGTGGAAACCATGGATTCTAAAGCTGCTATTCTGCTCTCTCTGACTCAGCTTCAGAGCCAAGAGTTCAAGGAAAGCCATTACTGTCTCAGCTGTTCCCTAGCTACCCTCTATTTGAGATTTTAAGCAAGAATTATCTCAGATTCCTCCTTTTGCCTCTTTTCCAGCCTGAACAATATGAAGAATGCAGGTTTATGGAAAAGAACAGATAATACTTGGGATTCCTCCCCTTCACCCGACATACACATACACAATCTTCACTGGGAAGGCTGACTGAAAAGAAGTTGGGAAAGGAAGTTGGTGTACTTGAATTTGTCTTCAAAAGTTTGAACTTAGATAGCAATCCAAACCTGAGGATTCAATAATTTTATAAAGTGTAAGTCATAGGCTACCATGTGCCCAACCACATTGAGTAGAGCTTACTAGAAGTTCTGACACGTGAACTAAAAGTAATGTGAGGAAGGAATCTAATAAATATTGAGTGCCTTTCCAGACAAAATTTTAATTATTTTTCATACATTATCCCATTTAATTCTCAAGAAAATGTTTAGGTTCACTTGATAATTGAAAAAAAATGTATGTTAGAATGTATTTAAATAATTTACTGAGTGTACAAAGGTAGACAGAACTAGAGATTCTTACCCAGTTCTAAGTCCAAATCCTATATTTTTCCTTCTTGAATCAATTTCATATTTATTGTCATTTTAAAATGTGTGTTTCTCTTGCCATCTGTCTTCTCTCTTTTTCCTTTAGGAAAAAGCCTTTTTTTTTTCATGTATTTGTTTTTTCATTCTGTAGATCTTGATTTGGGTACTTAGCCTCCTCTGATAATCCTTCCGTTATCTCTCGGCTGTTACTAAGATTTATTTCCTATTAGAAAAGCAGAGACAAATGTCAGAGGGCTTCTGTGTTGCACACTGGTGATTTCTGGAGGGACATGATTATTGAGTACCTTTGTGATGCATTTCACATCTGTTTGTAGAAGTAAAACTGTAGTAATTTTTGTTTTTAAGTGGGCTTTCTTTCAACAAATGGTGTGTTTTATTCTGTTTCCTCTTTCCTGAGTTTTAATGACCACATCCTTCAAGAGACCAATGTCGAATTATACTCCAGCTTCCATTTCCCTGTCTAATGCCAAGCTCTCTGCCTTGTCTTTAGTTCTGCAGAAAATGTGATGTGTTATCTCCAGATCCTAAAGTCTCGAATATCTCCACATAGAGAATATACACAGTGAGGGATGGAAGGACAGGAGAGATGGATGGATGGGCAGATCTAGTACACACTCAAAACTACTTTCTACTATTCCAAAGATGAAGTTATTCATAATAATCTAGCCACAACAAAGATTGGGTACCAATGCAAAAAATACTATAAATTATATTTTCTTTTCCTTCAAGTGTGGAAAATATATGGACTCATGAATATATTATGATAAATGACATAGAAATAAGATATATTGAGACATGGGTTCTATTTTCAGTGTGCTATGTGGATGGAAATTTTTCACTATCGTAAGTAATCTTACTAACATAACTAAAATTAAATACATAGATAAAACTATGAGTAAGTTTGGCTTTATAAGCAGTGTCTTTTCTGCTTGGATGAAATGTTCCCTCCATTAAGGTAAAGAGACAAGAATCTCTTTTTCAAGGCATGCTTTGAAAACTATTTCCTCAACAGCTTGGTACAGGTGTTAACAGGAACAAGAACATTGCTGGAAGCAATTCTCAAGTGAACAGCGAAGGTGTAACAGGACTCCTGGTAAAATATGGTCTTGATCCAGAGGCAGGAAGGGACCTATGAATCATCAGAACTACAAGAGAGAAAATTGCATTTTGCTCATTAGGTTGCTGAAAAGTGGTATCATCAGACAGGCCAGTCTATGATGCTAAAGCATTCACGGGTATCTCATTGTAAAATATGTAAAAAATTTTTCTCAAGTATTTGTGGTACTGAACTAAAATCAGCAAGTTATAGTATAAATTTCCATCCATTTACAGTAACAACTGAAAGCAATTGAAGTTTTAGAAAAACCATATGTAATTGTGAAATGATGCATCAGGGAATTCAACATCTAAAATGATGTTAATTATATTTAGTGTGGTTTTCCCAGGAAGCTGGGGTGGGGAGAATTCTAAATATAAACATAAAATAGATGTTTATATTTTGGGGTTTACTGTAATGAAAAACAATGGAAATCAGGATAGCATCTCTGATAATGTCACAGCAGCTGTGACATTCAAACTCATAAATCTGATGAAATTGGCAGTATTTGGTCATTTTTTACCCACAGAAAAGGCAATTTCTATAGTAGCTTAATATATCCTACAATGGAATTTACAAATTCAGAAAATGATATAAACACTGACTTCTGAAAAAACAAAACAAAACACTGACTTCTTCCATATTTGGTAGAAATTGTACATCCTCTCTCCCGTACCCAACGCCCATGGAGGCACCTGATGGGAATAAACCTGCCGTTCCATGACAGGATAGGGTAAGAGTTATAGGCATTTTATCAGCTCCAAGAGAAAAAGAGCCGTGGATAAAAATAGAGAAGAGGAAGAAGTGGAATAAGAAAAACAAAAAAACAAGGTGTAAAACTAACTGCATCTTTTTTTAAAATAACCATAAGAAGGGAAGAGCTCATGAGTGGTGGCGATGCTAAGATTTAAAGGAAACTCTAGGGGAAGTCAAAAACTTTGGGAAAAAATGGGGAAACATTCAGCTTCAAACCTAAACTCATGGGCAAGTGGTTCTTTTTAAATTGTCCTCTGCCTGTTTCTAGAGGTTCTTAGGTTTGTGATTTAAGTTCATTATTTCTTTATAAACTCCATGAGATTAAAATCTCATGCAGCTCAAGAAATAGAGGGCCTGAGGAGAAGTGTACGCACTCGAGTCCCAGCTCAGGCGGCAGAGTACCCGGATGCTGTGAGCCATTTGACCGAACACCATGAAATATGGAATTATTAAGTCAAGTCATTAGTAAACTGAAATAGACTTAAATAAAGCTTAAATAAACTTAAATAAGCTAAATGCTTGTCTGTGCTAAATCAAATATTGCATTAGAATTGAGTGTAGCAAAATGAAAAAAGTTATAGAAAAAGAAAAATTTTAAAAACAAGTTTATTTTTGATATTTTTCTCTTTAAAAATTGACCTGGCTTATGAAATACAACAGGTCGAAGGCATCTGCGTTTCAGAATAGCGATGCCAAAAAACACCTCCTTCAAAGGATTGTATGAAAATATAAAATAATAATTTGTTCAAAAAATGCTTGTCTGTCTTTAATTTCTTGTCATAGGTTTTATTTAGGGTCTTGCCATTTTTGTTCCAATCAGAAAGAAGATCCCTCTGAAAATAGTCCCCTATTAATAAGGTTCTGAGTTCTAAACAAATATTCATCATAGAGATATTTTGATAGCTAACTGGGGAACCAAAAAAAGTCTCCCTTACGCTGTATCTCTTCCCCTTTCGAAGCTTAGCTTGGATAAGAGGGTTTTTTAACTTAGAGGTTCCATATCATTTTCTTCTCTCTTCTTTTCCTAATTTACAGCCCTGCTCTGAAAAGCTGGTGGCTCAACTTGCTATTTTTAACGTGAAGGAAACTCAACAAAAGCCCTTACAGTACTGCTCAAATATCTGAAATATTAAACAAAAGTCTATTGACACAGAAAAAATGACCAAACAACTGCTAATGATTTTCCTATAATTTCCGTATTTTTATCCTATTTTTCCTTAAAACTAGCCAAATTCCAGGGGATGTTTTGGTTTTCTCGCTCGGGCCCCTCAACCAGCCCTAACGCGCAGCTGCAGCTCATTTGCAGCGAGTGTCCACACCGCCCACCGGGCCCTGAGAACAGCCACTGCTTCCATGGCTCTTCTGGAACTGGTTTAGCCCATCGATGACAAAGAAGGCTTCTTGAGGGCGCGGTAAGAGAACAGAATGGTGGTCGTTCGAGGCGGAAAAGGAATCGTGTTCAAGTGGGCAATTCCATGAGACAAGACAGCAAAATGCTCTCCTTACTCCTGTCCAGCGGGGGGTAGTAGAGGGGACGGAGAAAACGTCTGCCGGGTGAGTCTAGTCAAACACGGAGCAAAGTGTCTAGAAATGGGCACCAAGACACCTTGCTTTGGCAGAAGTATAATCCCTCTTGCTCCTACTTAAGAAATTTCAGTAGAAATCCCCGCTCTCGCCTTGAGGCGACCTCTCTTTCTGCCTTCCTTCAAGGGTCTCACATACCATGTCTAAATATTTTCTTTTCTGCGATTCTACTCAGGAACACTAAACGTCTCTCTGTGTGGATACTGGCCTACATTTCAATGGATCGTCTAGAAACGAAAAACAAAACACCAAAGCAATGTACAGGATACGTTGAAATGTAGGCCATTATCCCATTATTGTTACCTGAGTGGGGACAAGACCCTCTCTGTACGTTGTTTTGGCCGCATTGCTCTTAGGCTAAATCACTATTTTCAGTACCTTGAACAGAATGGGGAAGAGGAAGGGCAGAAAAGTCAAGACGTGACGGTGAGCGCAAGAGCACCCCCCGCCCCAGCCCCTGGAATCCGACAGCAAGAGAGTCACGTGAGCAGTGTCTTGGACTGCAGCGGCGCGCGGCTCCGGTACAGCTTTTATGACCTATGTTTGCGAGTCTGTGGAGTGTAGTCATGTTAATGGCAAACACTTGGTGCCCTCAGAGAAATTTCACATTAATAAAACCTACAAAGCACAGTTCTGTTCCTTTGAAGTTGCTACTAAACATGTAATATTAGCTTGTGAAGCATTAGATGAGGAAATGAGCTCGATAAGGACTCTTGCAGTAATAGCTCTAAATTGATTATTTCCTTCCCAAAATAAACTTGCCAGGCAGCCCTGTGGGCTTACTTCCGAAGACTTGCTCTGCCCAGGAATCTTATCACAAGGAAACGAACAGCAAAAACCCAGACACGCTGTGATAAGGCACATTCACTAGATATTAATACATTTATGAGACTCAGTCTTTTCTAAATGAGCCTAAGATCCCTTGAGTGTTGCCATTAGTTAAATATTCATAAACTACATTCTAAACGTGGGAAGAAGAAAGAACAATGTTTTTTAATGTTACATAGTCAAGCACAATAAATTCTTAGGTAAGTATGAAGGAAAGCAAATTCAGCCTGTATGTATTGTAGTATGAAAAACTTCATGTATAGAAGTCATGTAAAAAGGAATGTAAAGAACGATCTTTCAAAACACATCCATAGAACACATCCTCGAATTTAACACTAGTTTATTTGGGTGTCATTCATCTGCACATTCTGTTTGAAATCAGAGACAAAAAGTCACATTTGCTGTTAATAACACATTTTTAAAACTCTTTATCCTTATCTTTCGGATATATATCTACATAAAAAATAAATACTCCTTTAAAATAAAAAAGAAATAAGCCTATTCAGGAAATACCATTTTCTGCATTCCTTGGACTTCTTCAATCAGTATTAGCCACAAAAGAAAGAAAGAATTTGGAACTGGGAATTCTTGCGGTTTGGGTTTCTATAAAGAAAAGGCCCCTTCTTACCAAGAATCACTGTGCAATAAGGTTAGCTCTGTTTAAGTGCATTGTTGCTACAATTGTTTACAGATTAATGTACAAATATTTATTTATATAATTCAGATTGCCTGATTTTCCATCTAAATTTTTAGTTCCTGCCATATTTATTCTGGTTCAGAATTGAATCCAATTTCCTATTAGGACATTTAGAGAATTGTTACTCTAATAAAAGAACAGCGTTGAGACCACTGGAATAATTATCACTCTTCTCTCTTTTCAGAA
Organism: Ailuropoda melanoleuca; assembly: GCF_002007445.2. Classification (NCBI taxonomy): domain Eukaryota; kingdom Metazoa; phylum Chordata; class Mammalia; order Carnivora; family Ursidae; genus Ailuropoda; species Ailuropoda melanoleuca. The sequence continues at coordinate 127,622,560 of NC_048222.1, forward strand.
AATTCATTTGTAGCAGTCTAGAAACATAATTTTAATGATGAAAAATATGCTCAAATAAAATAAGATCTTAACCCCCACAATTCCCATTTAAAAGACTGACAATTACCATTGCTTTCTCTTCACATTTTAGCCTTTGAAGAAGACTTGAGGTCAAAGCCATGTTTTTCTTACACTGTATAATCGCGTGATCCTTTCTGTAGCCCTTAAAACAGATACATGACCATATAGTATTTACTGATTTTTTTATTGTCTTAGCTTGAATATGCAGAGGTTTGGGCATTTGTTTCCTTCTTACTTACTAGTGCCTATGCACTCCTTGACACACTCCTACTTCCCAGAGGCTCCCAAATGATCACTGCGAGACCTTTCCATCAAAGAAATTCACCATGTGACTCAACCAGGGAGATGATTCTGAGAGTGGCAAATTTTCTAGCTCCAAAAGCCTTTAGAGAATTTTGGATTTGCTAAGCATTTGTTGTCAGAGACCACTGTACGTGTGGTAGGATGGTCAGTGGCATTCCTGGCCTCTACTTACTAGATGCGAGTAACACTACCACCTCCACCCGATCCTGGCAATTGGAAACATCTGCAGATGTTGCCAAATGGGAGTCAAAATCGACCCAGGTGAAGAGCCCTGCTGCGGGGGGATCTGTGGCCCAGGGCTCCCCCTCAAAAGACAAATTGCACTTGCCAGCTGATCTTGAAGACAGTCTCCAAAATGCAAGCATGTCGCCTTACTAGAAAGCCTTCATCAACAACTGACAATTTTGATGGGAATACATGTAAGTATCCTACGCAGGATAATATGTAGGAAATATCTATACAAATCCAGGCTATAATCTGATATTTAATTCAAATAATTTTAGGTTAAATAGTGCCAGCAATGGGACTCCTTTACAAATATATCTGTTCCTCCCAACATCGTAGCAGTAGTCGCGGTTATGTTATCATCCTCATTTTATAGATGTGGAAAATTGTTCAGTTTCATCAGCAGAGCCAGTAAGTGAAAAAACAGATACTAAAACCCAGAATTTCTAAGTCAATTCAACCCTTCTTACTTTGTTCTACAAAGCAGCAAAAATTAAACTTACCTTTACTAGATTATTCATTTAACAAATATTAATTAACAACTATTACGTGCCAGTTCACTATTATCAGTGAGTAAAGCAGACTAAAATTTGTCTCCATGAAGCTTTCATACTAATGTATAAAACAAAGTAAATAAGTAAAATGTAGAGTAAGTTAGACTGTAATAAGGACTCAGGAGAAATATAAATCAAAAAGAGGAATAAAAGCCATGAAATTTAGTTAGGGTGGTGGAGAAACGTGTCATGGAGAAAGTCATGTTGAGTATCTATGGAAAGAACTTTCCAGTCAAAGGCAAAAGCAGGTACAAAAGTGAAGCACATTCCTGGCAAAGAGAAAAAAAGCAGGTGCGGCTGCTAGAGGAACAGGGAGGAGCGGATGAGGGCGGAAGGATCAGAGGAGAGCAGTCGGCAGAGGGCAGAGCGATGACGACGATGATGATGATGATGATGACGACGATTACGATGACGACGACGACGATGCAGGCGCGGTGTGCAAGACTCAGTAACAACGCGGCCGGCACTTGGGTTGATGCTTTCGCGGTCTCTTTTGCTGCAGACTTTCCATGTTACTTCTGCATTGTTCTTAACTGGTGTGAATGTTACTCTGTGAGAAATGTTTTCATCAGACCAATTAAATGGACATTTAATTCGGAAATCCTGGTGAGCAGAGCTGTCCTTTTTTCCCACCACAGAGTGCATGCATTGAAAATTCATTTCTTGTATAAAGTTATCATTTTTAAAACTCCCTGGGATTCGTGATTTTACAAACCAATTTTCAAATATGTGCTATTAATATTGTTTTTTTTTTCCCTCGAATTTTATCTGTATGTCGAATGATACATTTCTTGTCTATATTCTGGTCCTCTGTTCTGGTCTTGTATTCCATTTGCCTAAAGTTTCTGACTTGGGTGATGTTTACAGTACCTCATAATTTAATATCATTTGTTAAATTCATTTATGTGCTGCCTTATCTTCAAATTTTTCTAATAATAAATTTGCATAATCTAGTCTCTACAAATAGATCTCCACATTCTCTTGAAACATCTTCCACTAGTTATCCTATTTTAAAGTACCATAAACCTTAGTTAATAGTGGTCAACATGATCACACCGTATATGCTATTCCCAGAGACGTTTGGGAATACAGTACAAATGAAATGTTGTGAGGAACTATCTCATACTTTTCTAAAATGCATCCATAGAAAGACTTTTGGAGAGAGAAACTTGTTTAGAGGGCTAATCTGGAATCTGGAAATTAATATAATCCTTATTTCTCACTATTGTTTGACTGAAATTTACTTAATTAGCTAATTATATTTAATATCTCATATTATGAAAGAAAATAGAGACCTTTTATCTTCCTTGGGGAGATCACAATATTTGCTTTGAAAAAGTACTTGAAAAACCTACATGGAATTGAGGGTAAGAATTCAAGGGAATCCTCAAGCAGCAAATGATCTCTGAACTGCTTTGCTTAAGGCAAGTAAAGAAAATGATGTGCAAAGGGAAGGACAGAGAGAGAAAAGACAAAGGGAACTGGAGGAGCCTGTAGAAGAGAAAACAACAGTGAGCCAAGGAGCTGGGGAGACCCCGCACAGGGCTGCCAACAAGCGTTGTAGTGATATCTTCTTTTACTTCTTTAATGAAGGGTTATCGAACACTTTAACATGAGCCAGGGACTATTCTAGGTTTGGTTACATAGAAATGAACAATGAAATAAATACCCCTCCTCAAGAACTTTCACTCTTCTGAGTAAGTCAAACAATAAACTAGACAAATAGATGCAGGTACATACATACAGACAGACAGACAAAATGGCAGATAGATAGATAGATAGATAGATAGATAGATAGATAGATAGATGATAGATAGATGGGGGGCGGTTTTGGGCATTAGGTATAAGAAAAACGCTAAGGAGATAAATTTAAGCACAGAGGAGGATAGGGAATATAGGGTAAAGGGTGGCAAATATATACAAGTTTTTCAGGAAAGATCTCACTGAAAAAATTACGCTTTAGAAAAGAGACAAAGCAAGTGAGGGAGGCAGGATGACCATATCTGAGGAAGAGCCTTTCGGTCAGGGAAGGCAGAAGGGTAAAGGCTCTGAAGATGGAATGTGCCTGGTGTGTGTCAGGAGGCATGAGAAGCCTGAAGAGGTTGGAAATGCTGGAGCAGAGCAAAGGAGTCAGAGGGGTAATGAGGGTCCAGATCATTTAGGAGCACTTTCTCTGACTGGGAGGTAATTCCATGGATGGTTTGGAGTAAAAGAGTGACAAAGTCTAAATTAAATTTTTAGGAGTTGTTCTGTATGTTGTATTGAGAATAAACTAAATCAAAGCAAGGATGGAAGTAAAGAGACCAGGGGCGCCTGGGTGGCACAGTCGTTAAGCGTCTGCCTTCAGCTCAGGGCGTGATCCTGGCCTTCCGAGATTGAGCCCCACATCAGGCTCCTCCGCTGGGAACTTGCTTCTTCCTCTCCCACTCCACCTTCTTGTGTTCCCTCTCTCGCTGGCTGTCTCTCTCTGTCAAATAAATGAAATAAAATCTTTTAAAAAAAATAAGGAAGTAAAGAGACCAACTAGAAGTTTATTGAATGATACAGGTGAAACTCGATGGTAGCTTGGACCAATTAGGAAGCAATGGATATGGTGGGAAGCATTATGGATATATTTTGAAGTTAGAGGTTCAACAATTTGCTAAGAAACTGAACAAGAAGTAAGTGGGGAAAAAAGCCATTAAAATTCTAGGGTTTTTGTTTTGAGCAATTGGAAGATGGAGTTGTCTTAACTGAAATGAGAAACATTAAAGAAGCAGATCTGGGGTGAAGGAATAGTCAGTTTTTAACTTGTGAATTTTGGGATATAAATTATGTATCTAAGTGGAAACCCCAAGTAGACTGTTAGATATCCCCAAGACTGCCATTTAGAGAAGAGGGTCAGATGGAAGATTAAAAAAAATGGGATTAATAATGTATAAATGGTCTTAAAAACCATGAGAATAAAATGATGTTTCCAAGGGATGAAGTATAGATGAAAAAAAGAACAAATGCAAGATGGTACTCTGGGGAACTCCCAACATTAAGAGGTTGAAAAGATGGAAGAAAAAGGAAAGGAATCCAAGGAGGAATGGCTAGTGAGGTGGGAAGAAAACCAAGAGACAGTGATGTTCTGAAAACCAAAAAGGAAGCAGCAGCATAAAATGAGTTTTAGCCAAATGGAGGTCATTTGAGACCTTAACAAAAGCAGTTATGATGAAGGGTTAGGGATAAAACAAATAGAATGATTTCAAAAGAAAAGAAAAGGAGGGAAATTGGAGACAGTGAAAATAGACAAATGAGTCATTTTGCTATAAAAATAAAGATGGAAATATTGCAATCGCTGAAGGGAAGGGGATTTTGTTAATATCTCTTTGTTGTTGTTTCAAGATGAGAGATGTAAGGGAACAGATGTATGCTGATTGGTAAAGATCCAGTAGAAAGAGAAAGGAATGATGGTGTTAAATAGAGAGGATATAGTTTTCTGAAATTTTCTGTGCCTTAGTAGGATAAAGGTGATGAGATTTGTTGTAGAAGTGGGATTGTTGACTTTGCTGGGATATGACAGCTTATTCATAGTGACAGAGAGAAGGCCAGTGTGTGGAGGGCAGATGTAGGTAGAAAGGAAGAGCCATGGTGGGGACCATAGACCTCTTGTGATCGCTTCCCTTGTGAGGGGGTGGGGGAGGGGAGGGAAACAAAGTCATCCGCAGAGCAGGAGGCAAGGAAAAGGAAGCGGTACAAGAGCTAGGAAGAGAGAAGAAAGCATAGAATCATCATGTAGCAAAGTGGGACGGTGAAATGTGTTAGGGAAATGTATCAAGATTGCTGGGCAACTCTAAGAGCTAAGGAGGGTGCCCTGAAATTAAGTGAGACAAGTTATCATGGCTGAGTTTTTCTCCAGCCACTTTCAGTCATTTAGGAATAGGTTAAACTTATATTTAATTGTTAACAGGATGGTGGCTTTATCAAGTGAATAATAAGATGGGAAGGAGGTTGAGGCTTTGGGCAAGAGAATGTTTTCAATCACGGGCCATGGAATTTTACCTGGGTAAGGAGAAAACTAGGATTTGCTGAGGGATAATGCATAATAAGAAAGTGGTAAAGTTAATAGATTTTTATTTCCCAGTGGAGTCTAAGGATTATTTTTGGAGTCACATTGTGAAAGGTAGTAAAATTGAAAAGACGGAAAGAGGTGGTCAAGAGTAGGATGCATGATAATGAGATTATGGAGCTGTTTCCATTATTAGGAACAACAAGTTCTAGGGTATCTCTGTGGGAGAGAGTGGTTGACATAGAATAGAGAACAACATCATTGGAGGTCAGGAATCTAAGAGCCAATTGGAAGGATTCTTCATGTGTATTTTAAAATCCCAAGAATTATGATAGGAATGGCTTCAGTGAGAGTGACAGTGAGCCAGTCATCAAGGAATGAGTAAGGGAGAGTTTGAAGGCAGTAAATAACCATGTCAAAGGGGTGCAAAGGGGTGGTATAGCCTGATAGCGTAAGAGACAAACCTGGGGAGGGGCATGAGAGATAGGAGTTATGGAGAATGGTCTGTAAATAGTGAGGAATAGGAGAAGAACATCTGTCCCACCTTCAGGCCCAGTGCTATGAAAGGTCTGGATAGAAATCATCCACTGCCTAAGAGGCTACCAAGTGCAGAGATTAGATTATCTTTGGAATAAGTTCTTTAGCTGCTGTGTAAACTTCTTCTCCTTCTTCCTGTATAAGTTTCACTAACACTCGTGATGGTCTATATTGCTTAGGAATGCTTTATGTAATTGGATTTCTTGGGAAGATATAAAGGTACTGTTGTGTTTCTTGCCAGGGACCAGCTAGAGAAAAGCAAGACATGTCCCTTAGAGGAACCAAGAAGAAAATAAAATTCTGGGAATTTTCAGAAATCCAGGAGGCATGCTTTAGATTTCCACAAAATCAAATGTAGTCACTGAAACCCAATTTGTAAAAATTAATTAGTTGAATGATGACTGGTGAACTGTTTCAAAGTTTATTTTACCCCTGCCCTGCCTGTCAGCAGCCATGGCCTCCGCTGTTTTGTATGTGAAATATAATTTACATGCAGGTACATTTTCAGGTCGGAAAAGAGTGTTCACAAAATGAAGAAAGTCAGCTTCATTTAAAGAAATGTCCACCAGGGGCGCCTGGGTGGCACAGCGGTTGGGCATCTGCCTTCGCTCAGGGCTTGATCCCGGTGTTCTGGGATCGAGCCCCACATCAGGCTCCTCCGCTTTGAGCCTGCTTCTTCCTCTCCCACTCCCCCTGCTTGTGTTCCCTGTCTCACTGGCTGTCTCTATCTCTGTTGAATAAATAAATAAAATCTTTTTAAAAAAAAAATGTCAACCAGTTCTCATCTAGGAGCTGAGGCAGGCCTGAGGGAAAACTGAACTTTCAGAAACATCAGTAAGTTGGAGATTGATCCTTTGGTGAACAGGCTTTTGGTGAGTTGATCTAGAAGCAGAATTCCACAAAACAGATTGGGTGCTGTTACAAGTCTGTTTCACCCACGAGGGTCGTGGGTACCTAGACAGACATGACATCAGCTTCCTTCTTCTAAGGAGCTTCAGCGTGTGGCCTCTGAAAAGTACCTAAGCTTTATGAGTGAGATAGGAGCACACTGACCCCCTCCTCCCCGCCGCACATACACTGCCTACCCTAATGGCCCTTTGTTGCTGCTGGTACTGCTGCTGACTTAATTTGTACGGCCAATTTTTCAATCTTTGAATCTCTCATCACATGGACTGTCCTTTTAACATTTGATCCTTGCCAAAGATGCTTAACAGATCTAAAAGGTCAGTTGGTTGTACACACACAACTGGCAGCCAAGCTCATGCAAGGAACCATAAGACAGGCCAAAACCCACCATCATCGTTATCGTAGGGCGGAAAGGTCCCTGCACTATACATATCTTTTCTTTACTTTTCAAATTATCCACTGTAGGAAGGTAAGGAGCAGAGAAAAAAGAAAAGCATCCAGGGAGCCTTTTAGAAGCTGGGGGCTAGAAGGACATTGATGCTTGGCTGCAATGCATCTTCTTAGTATGAAAATTGCATTAACAAAGATTACTATCAAATGCAATGTTTGCCAACTTCCTAGGGTTACAGCAGTTATAAATTCATATTCAGAACCTAAACTTAAATTAATTAATTAATTAAATTTTTAATTTAATTTTAAAAACCTTTAAAAAAAGAACCTAAACTTACCTTTGAAAAATGACTAGAATGTGTGGTTTTATAGGAAATCATTAGCCTTTTAAGCTTACATATAAATGCCATTAATAAGGCCCTTCCAGGCAAAATCCTCTACCCAAAAGGCCAGGTTTCATGACCAAATTCAGCTACACTCTCCATAACCATATAATTATGTATTGATAAGCTACTCAAGTCTCAAGAAATGAGGATATTTGAATGTCTTTCTAAGGCTTCCTACAATCTTACCACCCTTGCTGAGGTTGCGTTCAAATTAAAAATGAGAATTTGTGACAGAAAATTCCCAATGTTCTCTCTTACCCTTAAACGCTTCCCAACCCTTGCTTTAATCCTACATTTTAAGAATCTATTTCTTCTACAAGTGTTAAACCCCTTTCTTTACATAAGAGTCCTGAAGCTTTTACCTCACAAAATCAGGTGTCTTCAAGGAGTGAGGCAGAAAGCACCACTGGCCAGGAACATGGCTTTCTTAACAGAGTACAAAGGGGCCTCTCCCTCAGGCTCCCTGAGACTTTGGGCTGGTGGAGATGAGCACTAGAGCAATGCAATGATGAGTGGCTGCTTCTTTCCATGAGGTCCCCTGATTACTCGGTCTGCCTTCTAGGCAAATCAGCCACAGTCTTGCTATGCAGCTAGTATATGGTAGCTACTGTGACCCGAATGTCAGCTTGTTAGCTACACTCTGTTGATCTTTCCAAAGATGGAAGAGGAGTTTCGAGAGAAAGAGACAGGGGAAAAAAAAAGAAGAAGAAGAAGAAGAAGGGGGAGAGAGAGAGAGAGAGAAAGCGAGAGTTTCTTGATTATTGGGGGGGGAGGATAGCCTTCTCATAAGCTAGGGATTATTACATGTATATCAATATACAAGTGTTATTACTTCTATAACAGTATAGAAGTGATCTATTTAGTTTCAGAATACGTTGGTCATCAAAAGCAAAATCAACAAATGCAACATTTCATGCTACAGATTAGTCTTGTTTTAATCAGGGTCACCCTGAGCCAAACAACCATATTCGCCATTGTGTGTCTTTCGCAGGGGCTCCATATCTACCTGCAACTCCCACATTCGAAGTCCTCATCCCAGACCCCTCCGCTTTGCCTGGGTGAAGCCCGTAGTTGTCAGAGAAACCATGAGATCTCTCTCCTGCCATCCTTGCCTAGTTGTGCATGCTCTCTTCTCCTGTCTTGTGACTGCCTCCCCTGAATGAGGAAGGAAGCTGTACATGACCTGCTTCCTACCAAAGGTTCAACAAAGGCAAAAAGGTACCAACATGGTGATTATGTCTCACCAGGTGGCAATGATGAAGGGGTTTCATAGATATAATTAGAGTCCCTAATCAGGGGTACCTCGCTGGCTCCATCAGACCAGCATTGGATTCTTGATCTTGGGGTTGTGGATTTGAGCCCCACGTTGGGTGTACAGACTACTTAAAAAAAAAATCCCTGGGCACCTGGGTGGCTCAGTTGGTTAAGCATCTGCCTTTGGCTCAGGTCATGATCCCCGGGTCCTTGGGTTGAGCCCCGCATCAGGCTTCCTGCTCAATGGGGAGTCTGTTTCTCCCTCTCTCTCTGTGTACCCACTCACTCTATCTCTGTCTCTCAAATAAATAAATAAATCTTTTAAAAATGCCTAATCAGTTGATTTCGAATTCATCGAAAGAGAAATTATCTCAATATCTTGAGTGGGTCTGACCTCATCAGGGGAGCCCTTTAAATGAGAATACAGAGATGGGAAAGACTCAAGCAGAAACCCCTCTGTTGCTGGCCTTGAAGCAGGAAGCTGCCATGACTTCTGCAGTTGCATGGATATGAATTCTGCCAGCTCTGTGCACTTGGAAGAGGATCCAATCCTTAGATGAGACTGTATCCCAGGTTGACATCTTCATTGCAGCCTTTGAGACCCTGAGTAGAGGATACTGCTAAGTGTGCCCAGACTACTGTCCCATGATCCACAGAAACCGTGAGATAATAAATATGTGTTTTAAGCCATTAAGCATATGGCAATTTGTTATGCAGCAATAAAAACAAATGCAGTTATATTTTCATATATTCAATGTAAAATAAAAACATATGAAACTTATTTATGTATATATGTGAAACACAGGTTGAGACTCAGATAATCACAGTGTTTTCACCTAGAGTTATATCCAGTGGGACATTTAAATGTCAGTTAGAACATATGAGAGTTCTTCCATATGTATAGACAATCCCTCTCCCTGCAGGATGTCTAAGATTCCTGGGCCCCACCCACTAACTGCCTATGGTAACCCACCAATCACTAAAACTTTCCAACTTGTCCCTTTGGAGGCTTTATTTTCTGAAGTAAGACCCAATGGTCTATAAGACATTAACACAGACTTTATTACTGGAGCCAAAGTTCTGATCCTAATTTTTAAGCATGGTTCTTCAATTTTGGGGTTGAGGAGGGAGTGGAGAGGGGAAACGTTAAAGACAACTTTGAGAAGCTGATAAAAGCACCAGAGCCCTTTCTCTAGGGGGGAAAAAAATGAACACATAAAAGGACATCAAATTTTTACCTAAGATTGAGGGTGTATCATGTCTCTTAAGTGACGTCTATATGAGTTTATGAGGCATGCGCCTTACCCTAGGGGTGGAGGTTCAGGGACAGAGGAAGAAGAAAGTAAGGCAATGGCAAATAGATTGGGGAAGTTTCTTAGAAAAGGAAGGATGTAGAGTGTATGTTCTTTAAGAACCCCCTCCAGATAAAGCCCAGAAAACTCTGAATCAGCCGGCTTCCACCAGCTAAAAAAGTTTCCTCTTCCTGGTTGCTTTGCTGCCAGGGAATGATCTGAGAAACTGAGGAAGCTGGAGAAGATTCTTAAAGATAATGAAAGAGTAATTACAATCATCTCTGTTTTACCAAAAGTTTAATTAAAAACAGTTATAGAGAAAACATGTGTTTTTTATCTTTCAGTTGTTTTGTAATCAGCAACAAAAATGAGAAAGTAGCTCAGAAAATCAAGGAAACAGGGACATTTTAAAGAACGCAATCTGAGGTGCAAAGTAAAAATCTTTGGTGCATAATCAGGGACACAAAAGGGAAAACAATGAAAATAAATATTAACATTTTTGGAGACCTTCCTTTTTTTATAGTCCATGAATATTGGGTTGCATATAACCCCTAAATCTTTGCTCATTTAAATGATACGATTTTGACTGCAGTGATATTTGTTTGTTAGAAATCAAAGAAATTGGACTTTTTTCTGCCATAAGGGTTACAATTTTCCCCCTAAAAAATGTCAGTTGTATTTACTACGTGGACAATCATTTGCACCAGACAGAAGTTTATTCTGTTTAGATGAATGGCGTGGTTTGGATTCTCATTGACACTTTATGAATTCTGGGTTCGATGACAGTTAAGAAGTCCTTTCTTGCTCTAAAATAATAAACAAAGTTATTATTGTTTTCTTCTAGAACTTATGTTTTTGTTTTAAATGCTTAAATATTTGGTATAAGGAGAAAAATAAAGATTCAGATTTACTTAATTTTGTTCTAAATATTTAGTCACTTTGTTATAAATTAAATTTCCGTATGTGTTTGGGACTGCTCCTGAATAGCGTTTTGTCACCGTCTATTTATTCAAAAGGACTAAAAATTTTTTATTTTTGTTGCTTTATTATATATACTTTAAAAACAGTAAGGTGGATTCATCAGTATTAATTCTCTTTTTCAGAGTTCTCCTGAATATACTTGCTTGTCTCTTCCTCCAGATGAGTTTTACATTAGATTATCAGTAAACATATCCTATGAGCATTATATTAATAATTGGGATTAATATTGAATTTATAAATAAATTTAGGTAAACTGATGTATTTATAATACTGATTATATAGGAGATATATATATCCATATACATATGGATAGAGAGTATCTTTGTATTAATTTCAATGATCTATTATGCCTCTGAAAAGTTTTTACCTTCATTTCATTTGCGTATTACATATCTCATATTTGGCGTATTTCTAGATATTTTCTGTTTGAGGTTGGAAATGTAAAGGGAAAATTCCTCTACTTTTTCTACTAGGCTCTTGTTTGCATACTAAAAAAACTGTTTTTCTAAATTCACTCTTTTGAAAATAGCTGCCACTCTGAATCTTCTTAGTGACTGATGATTTAACTGATTCTTTTAGATTTTCTTGGTTAACAATCCAATGTTGTAATCTGGAAATAATGATAGTTTACTGTATACCTATATCTATATCTATCAAAGAAGTTAAAATGATGGTTCATTTAGTGAATGAGCATTAATTATTAGCTTTCCTTTTGAGGCAAAGCAATTTTTTGTATATTTAAACTATGTTCATTACATTTTAAAATAAGTATATCTAATTCAATAACATGATACTTTTTGACATTTATTGAAATATTTTTTCTCTTTTTATTAATAGAATAAACTGTTACAAACAATTGCTATGAAAACAGCTTTGTTTTAATAACATCAGGGGTTTTTTTGTTTTTGTTTTTGTTTTTTTAAAGAGAAGTTGAGGCAGACGAGGGGTGGAGGAGAGGGAGAGAGAGAATTTTAAGCAAGCTTCACACCCAGCACAGGGCCAGATGTGGGGCTGGATCTCACAACCCTGAGAGAATGACCTGAACCAAAACCAGGAGTCAGACCCTTAATGGGACTGAGCCACCCAGGAGCCCCCTAATAACACCGGTTTTAAATGAGCATATTTTAATTACTTGTCGTTTCATAGACATTGTGTTTTACAAGAAAGTTAGCTCAGAGGAGTGTCCGTTATAGAGTCTGCCCTACACAGGCAAGCTCAGTATCATGCATTCATTTAGACCGTAAATTCAAAAGCTCCAGAACCATCTATGCTCACTTCAGGTGTTATTTGTTCAGTTATTTGTCCAGTTCTTTGGCTGCATATTTGCATGTTTTAATAGTAGATTTAAAATAATGATAGCATAGTAATTATAAAAATGAATTATTAATTATTTAAATTATGTCATTCTATGTGAACACTTAGCATTTTTATTTGTGTTTAAAATTTAAAGCAGTTGTGGTGCCTGCGTAGCTCAGTCAATTAAGTGTCCAACTCTTGATTTCAGCTCAGGTCATGATCTCGGGGTCCTGGGATCAAGCCCTGCATCAGGCTCTATGCTCAGTGGGCTGTCTGCTTCTCTCTCTCTCCCTCTCCCTCTGCCCTCTGCCTACAAGCTCTCTCTCTAAAATGAATAAATAAATCTTAAAAAAAAGAAAATAAAACAGCAAAACAGTGTATGAACTGCAAAGTGTTATATTTATTAGTACAAATGAATGAAATATTTTACCTAGTTTTAATATCCTTAAGTTGTTTATTCATTTATTTTTCATTGGTGGGTTTTTTTTTTTTTTTGCTTTTAATAGCTTTATTGAAGTATAATTTCCACAGCATAAAAATCACCCATTTTTAAGCAAACAATGTTTTTAGAGAAATTTAGAATTATCAATGATATTGTAATAGTGATATAACAGGACAGAGGGTAGCTATACTTGTGAACATAGCATAATGTGTAAATTTGTCAAATCACTAGGTTGTACACCTGAAACTAATGTTACATTGTGTCAACTATATTCAAAAATAGATACATAGATAGATAAAATATAGACAAAATTAAAAAAAATTAAGAGTTGTGTAACCATCACCACAATCTAGTTTCAGAACATTTCCATCAGCCCTAAAAGATCTCTTGCGCCCATTGCAATCAATCCCTTTTCTCACCCTCAATCTCAGGCAATCGTCGATCTGTGTCTCAGCATGCCGATTTGCCTTTTCTGGACTTTTTATTTAAGTGAAATTATACACTATGTAATAGTTTGCATCTGGCTTTTTTTTACACAGCATAATGTTTTTGAGTTTCATCCATGTTGTAACATGTATCAGTACATCACACTTTCTTACTGTCAAATAATATTCCATGTAAGGATATACCACATTTTGTTAATCCATTCACCAGGTGATGAGCACTGGATTGTTTCTACCTGTGGCTATTATGCATAATGCTGCTATGAGCATTTGTGTACAAGTCTTTGGATGGACATATGCTTTCATTTCTCCTGCAGATATACCTAGGAGTGGAATTTCTGAGTCATATGGTAAATTCATGTTTCACTTTTAAAGAAGTGTTGCTTGTTTTCAAAATAATGAATAAATCATAAAAATAAAATGTTACATCAAGGGTATGATTTAGTAGTTGCTTAAATTTTAACTTTTACAGATGTTTTGTTTTTACTATAATTCATCTATTAGTTACCAAACCATTACTAACAGAATTATTTTATAAGACTATAATTAAAAGTTCAAGGTTAAATTGCTATGTAGCTATGAAACTATTAATTGTGCTTTTGTCCTTTTTTATATTTTATGATTACTTTTTGTTGTGTTTTCCTTCCATTTTTCTTTTTATTTTATCTTTGCTTTAATTACTTTGTTTTACATTTTTGAAATACTTTAAGCTGTTGTGTTTATATATATGAAGTTCAATTTAAAAATCTGTCTATTACTATTCATTTCATTCTTATGGGAAATTTACTAAAAGTAATATTATGAAATAGAGAAGGGGATGTGAAAAAATTATTTACTTCAAATGCCAAATAAATTAGGTAAATTTGGCAAACTCTTAAGTAATTATTTGATGATCAAAAGCTACTTGTTCCAGGGCTCCTGGGTGATGCAGTCCATTAAGCATCTGACTCTTGGTTTTTGCTCAGGTCATGATCTCAGGGCCATGAGACTGAACCCTGCATTGGGCTCCCTGCTCAGCCCAGAGTCAGCTTTCTCTCTGTTCCTTCCCACCCACTCCCCATTGCTCTCTCTCTCTCTTTCTCTCTCAAATAAATAAAGAAATCTTAAAAAAAAAAAAAAACCCCTACTTGTTCCAAGGTACCTCTTCTTCTCTTCACAGACTTTACACACTGCCAGTTTCTCTTAATGAGAAGGAAACCAGAGAACTATTAGGAGTCATGCCAGATACTACAGTGGGGAAAAATGGCGTATTAGAAGGTAGGAAAGCCCCAGACAAAAAAGAGTGTGTGAGGGGAAATGCCAGCTTAAGGAGATGAATCTGGTGGAAGTCTCTGCCTGGCCCCTGGGCATGAGGCCAGCAGGTAGTGTCTAGCCGCTGACTCCTGCCGGGCTTCTTCAGCTGTAGAGGCAGGCTTAGCCACCATGCCTCCCAGCTGGGAGCAGCTATGTGATGTTGGAGCGAGGCGGAAATACAAAGACCTGATTTTCAGCCCAATAGCAACAAAGGCCCAGCCATTTGATACAAAACGGCTGGATGGCAGTTGTGACTCCAGAGCACCCTGCCGTGTTGGGGCACCACTCTTGTGCATCTCCCTCTTCCCAATCCTGTGTCTCCCACCTTGCTTTAGTCCAGACACTGGAACCCAAACTAAATGGGGTGTGGAGGGTACGTAAGCAGGAGAAGCAGTACACAAAAGTGGCGGGACACTACTTTGATGCAGCAGTCAACAGAAAATGAACGCGTCTTGGTTAAATCCAATGATCGTTATGTTGAAAGACCTAATGGACAGTCAATTGTATTAGTTAGGGTAAGTGATACCTATTTGCTGCTATCATCATGAACATCTAGAACCCTCTTAATTTGATCTTAATGACAAGGGGAGTATAAAAGTAACCAAAGAGGTGGCACCTATATATTTTTCCTGAAAATGAACAACCAAAAAACTACTTGAGAAAATATCCTACCAAGATATATAAGTATACAAGAAAGAGGATTGGTGTAAGAACAAAAGAGATTAATTAGAAAACATTAAAACATAACATTAAGTGTAAACAATTGTTTTAACAATATTGTATCAGATTGTACATTTTAAAGGTATTGGAAAGAAAAGTAATTGAGGTGACGCCTGGGTGGCTCAGTCGGTTAAGTATCTGCCTTCTGCTCAGGTCATGATCCCAGGCTCCTGGGATCAAGCCCTACATCGCGCTACTTGCTCAGCAGGGAGCCTGCTTCTCCCTCTGCCTGTTGCTCCCCCTGCTTGTGCTCTCTCCCTCTCTCTCTCTAACAAAAATAAATAAATAAATCGATCGATCAATCAATCTTAAAAAAGAAAGAAAAGTAATTGACCTATCACATAATATCTTATTTAAAATAAGACGCTGGGTACAAAATCATAGATTATATTATTTTTTTAAAGATTTATTTATTTATTTATTTGAGAAAGAGAGGGGGAGGGGCAAAGGAAAGAGAATCTCAAGTAGACTCCGTGCTGAGCACAGAGCCCCATGCAGAGTTCGATCCCACTACCCCGAGATAAGGGGCTCAGCAGAAACCAAGAATCAGATGCTTAGTCAACTGCACCACCCAGGCCCCCCTATAGATCATATTTTTAAAAGGATATGGCAGGAGAGAAGAGTATGTTTATAAAATGAAATTATAACTCATAAACCTTGAAGCTGAATAATAAAATTCAGAATGATATAAATCAAAATTGGCTTTAAAAAAAGGAAAATAATAACAGTAGCAGGACACTCCATCATACCTCTCAGTCCTTGTTAAATCAAGCAAAACAAAAATGAATAAAGATACGTATAGAGAATCAGGATCCCGTGGGCAACAGCAGCAAGCAGAAATCAAAACAGTAAAAATCAGGGAAAACATTCCTTTTCTTCTTTTTAATTGGTCTTTCAAGAAAAAGAGGACATTTGAAAGAAATGCACTGACTCTGCGATGTCAGAAGAGACCAAAGTATCTTTAGTTTTCTACTCTGCAATTATCCCTGTAGCTAACTGCCCTCCTAGCTTCAAGATTAAAATCACACTTTTCATCTGCACATGGAGATGTGGCGATGTCCTGGAGAAGAAAAGGGGTAATTGATTCCTTATTCACCCCTCTCTCTCCCTCCCTCCCACTCTGTCTTTTGACTAAAAAAATCTTTAATAGTCAAAATACCAATAGCAGATTTCTCTTCAACTTGATCTCTCCATGAGCAGAGATAATTTTACTATTATACAATGAAAGCAAATTAAGTATTCTGCAAATGGAGTTAGGAAAATAAACAAAATAGACTTCAGAAAAGAGAGATTAGAATTAACAAAGATGAAAGAAGAAAAAACTGATTTTTTTAAAACTGCAAAACAATAGAATTGATAAATAATCCTCATAGATATTTTGCTAGAAATCAAACCAATAATAGATGAAACCATTAGTGTAATAAAAATGTATGAAGAGTGCCTGGGTGGTTCAGTCAGTTAAGCATCTGCCTTCAGCTCAGGTCATGATTCCAGGGTCCTGGGATCGAGCCCCCTGTCGCGCTCCCTCTTAACGGAGAGTTTGCTTCTGCCCCTCCCGCACACATGGGCATTCTCTCTCTCTGTCAGATAAATAAATAAAATTTTAAAAAATGTATAAATACACAAAATTAGAAATAAAAATGGAGATAGAACTGGGTTGCAGAGCACTTTTTAAAGTATAAGAATACACAGCAGAATACATACAATGAAAAATACAAAAAAAAAGTTTTCTATTCTACTTGCAATTGTCGATTTAAAAACACAACGGCAAAAGTTCTAGTGCAACAGGGATTCATAAATTTTAGTGAAATGTGGAAAATTGTATAATCACTTTGGAAATCTGGAATATGTGCTAAAGCTGAATTTACACATTCCCAGCAATTAGAGGCCTACGTACAGAGCTAACAAAAATCTATATGCCGAAAGACATATAAAGTATGTTTATAGCAACAATGTTTGTAGTAGTCCAAAACTGAAAACAACTGAAATGCCTCCTACTCTAGAATGAATAAACTGTGGTTTATACGTAAAATGGAATTCTATACAAAAATTTAAAAGAACAAACTATAGCTAAACCCAACAAGAAATTAGAAAGACAATGTTCAATAAAAGAGCTAAACACATGGGGCGCTTGGGTGGCTCAGTAGTTACGTGTCTGCCTTCAGCTCAGGTCATGATCTCAGGTTGCTGAGATCCAGCCCCACGTTGGGCTCTCTGCTCAGTGGGGAGGCTGCTTCTCCTTCTTCCTCTCCCTCTGCTCCTTCCCTCAGCTGGGGCTCTCTCTCTCTCTCTCTCAAATAAATAAAATCTTAAAAAGAAAAAAAAAAGAAGCTAGATACAGAAGCATGCATGCTCTATGATTCCAGCAACATGATATTCAAAATCAGGCAATCTAATTTATAGTGATAAAAACTGGACCAGTGCTCACCCCACAGGGAGTTAATGACTAGAAGGGAGCCTGGGAGAGGCATCTGGGGTGCAGTAATGTCATCTATCCCTATCTCAATGGACATTACATGAGTATGTGTACAATTGAGCTGTGCATTTATTATTTTGCACATTTCTCTGTATACATTAGACTTCAACAACAACAAAAAAATACTTAAGGGATGCTTAGGTGGCTCAGTTGGTTAAGCGCCTACTCTTGGCTTCTGCTCAGGTTATGATCTCAGGGTTGTGAAATCAAGTCCCACATCAGACTCCACACTCAGTGGAGAGTCTGCTTGAGATTCTTTCCCCCTCTGCTCCTCCCCCACCCCTCCCCCTCTCTCAAATAAATAAAATCTTTTTAAAAAATTACTTAAAAATTTCCAAATGACTTGGTTTCAAAATCTTCCACTACTTACTTTATATTTTGCCCTCGGTAAGATAAGTAACCTCCTCAAGCCTCAGTTTCCCCATTTCTGTATTGGGAATAATAATTGTTCCTATTCCATATGGTTGTTGTGGGTATTAAATAAGATCATTCATGTAAAATGCTCAGCATAATATTTGGCATCTAGCAATCATTGAATAATTGATGGTATAATTGAGAATTAATAGGCATTTACTTAAAGAATCTATAAGAAGAAAATGGCAACATTTAACTAAAGAACTTGAGGGACTTGAATATATTAAGAAATTACATGTTTACAGATAATATATAACTGGATGTTTATAAATGGTATTTAATGTTTAGAAATAAGTTCAGGAACATATAAGAAGTATTTTCCTATTATTAAATAACATATCAAGGCTATTATTTGTTAGAAGCATAAATGACATATAATACTGTATTATTTGCAGGTATAAAACATGATTCAATTTATGTATATTGTGATCACCACAGTAAGTCTAGCTAATATCCATCACCATGCATAACTACAAATTCTTTTTTCTTGAGGTAAGAACTTTTAAAATCTACTCTTAACAACTTCCACATGTATAATACTGTATTGTTAACCAGGGTCATCATGTTGTACAATACACCCTCATGGGAATATTATTTTAATAAAAATTTCAAAATAAATAAAAAATAAAAATTTCAAATGGCCTTTTCAGGCAGTAAGACAAAATTATTCTCAAATTCATTGAAACAGGTAGAAATAACCATCAATGGTTGCATGTGACTGGAACCCGGCACAAGAATTATATTTGGGATTATTTTCCTGTTTTGCAGTGCCTAGCCCAGTTCCCCAGTAAGTAATTTTCCAAATAAGAAGGAAAGAACATGAAGATAGTAGTTATAATTTGTGAGATCACATGATCACTGCTGTTGCCCAAGTTCAGATAAACCAGAAACGATATATTGAGATAAATATTTGGAAATCTGGCCTTCCAAACATAAAAATCAGATTTTGGCAAAATACAGAAGTTGAAGGGAACTTTGGTATGTCTTCAATATGGATATCTACAAACCATTATCAAGATTTAAAAAATAAGGCCCCTGGGTGGCTCAAGTCGAGTAAGCATCTGCCTTTGGCTCACATCCTTATCCCAGAGTCCTGAGATCCAGCCCCATACCGGGCTCCCTGCAGCAGGGATTCTGCTTCTCTCTCTGTCTCTCCCCCCAGCTTGTTCGCGCTGGGGCGCTCACTCGCAAAAATAAATAAATAAAAATACTTCAAAAAAGGACTTTAAAAACAATCTCCTATGTAAAGGAAATCTGTTCCCAAATACAGTTACAATTTACAACGGTGAAAATTTAAAGGCAACTTAAATGTTCAAAAATAGGGAGTTTGCTTAAGTGAATTGTTGAAATATTTCTAACTTACTGTAATCAATATTATTAATTAAATTATGTTGAAATCAACATTATTTACTAAGCTCAAGAATTTAATGACAGGAAAATGTCCCTGACATATTGCCAAATAAAATGAGCAAATTCTAGGTATGAAAAGATGTATTTTGTAAATATATGCAAAAATAAAAAAAAGCTGGGAAAAGATATAATAAAATCCTTAAAACTGGTTGTTTGTGTGTGATGGAAGTATGAGGACATTTTGGGTAGTGTTTTTTCCTCTGTTTTCTGAACTGGACATGTATTTCTTTGTTAATGAGAAAATTATGAAAATGCTCTTTTTCTAAAGAAAAAGCAAAAAGCTAGGAAAACCACAGAACAACATCAGGTGCTTGCCAGACTTCTGCCCATCGTGAAGTCTGGCCTGTTCCTTTTTACCGTGCTTAACCTGGCCAAGTCATTTAACTGCTCTGTTTTTTAAAATGTAAAATGGCAAGATCATTACATTAGTTTCTATCTAAGAACAGAATAAATAAACCTTTAAAGTTTTACATATTGCAATTCCCAAAAGGAGGCCAAATGGGACAAATGGGTCGTAACGTTTTAGAACTGCAAGGAAAAAAATAAAGATACAAAAACAGTATAGCTCCTTCTATTGTCTGAGATAACACTGCAAGCCAGTGGCACAACTGCAATAAAGTCCTCGTATCATTCACAATAACTAATATTTAAATAACTATGTTTCATAGTAATGTAATTACAACTTATTCTCAAAAGTTACTACCTTATTATTTTTAATATGCAATTTTGCATCCAGTCCGTCAGCAAGTAGTTAAGTGCCTCACACATGCCTTTGCTCTAAGTCGCACGTTGGGTGTGCAATGATTAGTATCTCTTCAGCGGGTGGTGAGTAATGGAGCACCACGCCAAACACAGTAGTGCTCCTGAACGTCCTCGCACATCCTTGTGTAAGTCACACACACTTGTGCCAACAGCTCCTTGACAATACGCAGAGAGGTGCTAGGGGACCGAGCGCTGGCCATCGTCTAACGTCTGGCTCCCGTTGAGCATTAACTCTAAAACATGCATGACGAATTGACTTTAATCTTAATCTTAAAAATCCCCCAAATCTGACTGATTTATTTGATGCCCATTTTTAAATTCCTGTTTTCTGAAACAAGTCAAGTCCACACTAAGTCTTAAGATATGTCTTTAGTATGAAATTGGTATTAATTAATACTATTAAATTTCTTGCTTGAGAACTTGAGATCATCAAAAAACTTTGCAGCCGTCTTCCTGAATTCTTTTCCCTTCATACTTTACCAGCTAAGCCTTCAAAAGAACAGGAGAGCAACCTTCTTTGGCTTTTTAAATTTAGGGCATGTTATGATATGACCTTGTGTTTTGATTTCATTCTTATTTTGTAAATAATGGGGAAATACAATTTGTATTCAGCTATAATAATTGTTAATTTACCCATTCCAAAAGGGTTTTACAGAATAAATTACTTAAAATTATGAAATTGTATTAATGAACATTATAATATCCTACTGAAATATTTCTCTGTCATCTCCAATGAACCTTCCCCAGCACATGAGACTACTGCCCCCAAAGTGGTATAACAACAACAAATAATTACTACTTGGTTTTCTAAAACCTATTATAAATCTTACATATTTCCCAATAATGGTCACTCACTGGAGAAATATAAGAATTAGCACAACGAAACTTGGGCTATGGTATGTTATATCTTCTTTTTTTTTTTTTAAAGATTTTATTTATTTATTTGACAGAGATAGAGACAGCCAGCGAGAGAGGGAACACAAGCAGGGGGAGTGGGAGAGGAAGAAGCAGGCTCATAGCGGAGGAGCCTGATGTGGGGCTCGATCCCATAACGCCAGGATCACGCCCTTAGCCGAAGGCAGATGCTTAACCGCTGTGCCACCCAGGTGCCCCCGTATGTTATATCTTCTATGGGAATTATTATTTTTGTTATGCTTAATGTACCTCCTTTTTTTTTCTTTTTTTTTTGCCAACAATACCTGTTATTTGTCTAATAGTTATAGTACTATGTCACCTTTCTTTGGGAAATATTTGTATGTTTTCCAATTTTTTACTTTCCTTTTTTAATTCTTAACTTTTTTGTGAATTTTATATACAAAGAAGCCTCAATAATATAAATGTATAGTTTAAAGAATGATGAAGCAGTCACTTTTAAATTCATCAGCTTAAGGAGTAGAATGTCACCAATACCTTAGAGAGTCCTGTGCTCTCCTTTCTGATCACCTTTCCCTCAGGTAGCACCAATACTGAATTCTGGATAAGTCCTTCCCCTGCTCTTTACAGCTTTAGAACACATGCAAGTGCCTTTATACAACATAATATTTTTGAATTTTATATAAAAGTATTCATGGTTTGTTTTCAAAGAGGACTTACTTTTTCCTCATAATCCCACACCACAGATATTTGCCAAATGTTAATTGAAAATACATGTTCATCTTATGGATAGTCCAGAATTTTTTTGTCCATTCTACTAGCAATAAGCATAGAGGTTCTTTTCTTTTCTTCTTTTCTTTTCTTTTCTTTTTTTAAATATTTTGTGTATTTGTTAGAGAGAGAGGGAGAAAGCACAAGCAGGGGGAGCAGCAGGCAGAGGGAGAAGCAGACTCCCCGCTGAGCAGGGAGCCCAATGCAGGACTCGATCCCAGGACCCTGATATCATGACCTGAGCCAAAGGCAGATGCTTAACCAAGTGAGCTACCCAGGTGTCTCAAGAGGTTCTCTTCAGAATTTTGCTACCATGTATAATGTTGCTATGAAATCATTTGCTCGCATCTTCTAATATCTAAATTCTAGTATCTGAGATTAACCCATAGTAGGTAGTATTTGAAGAAAGGGCTTTTAGGTAGCTTAAGGGTGTTGAACAAAAACACAGGCTAAAGCATTAGTTTCCTATTACTGTCGTAACAAATTAGCACTTAGGGGCTTAAAACAACATGATTTATTATGTTTCTGGAAGCCAGAAGTCAAAAATTGATCTCAGTAATCTAAAATCAGGGTGTTTGCAGCACTGTGTTCCTTTGTGAAGAATATAGTGAAGGATCCATTTTCCTGTCTTTTCCAGCTTCTAGAGGTTGCCCACATTTCTTGGGTCATGACTCACTTCCTTTTCCAGGCCAACAATGGTCATTTGAGTCTTTCTCACATTGTATCGCTTTGACACTCGGATTCTCCTGCTTCTCTCTTCCATGGTTAACACCCTGTGATTATATTGGGCTCACCAGGATAATCCAGGCTAATCTCCCTGTTTTAAAGTTAACTGATTAGCAACCTAACCAGCTACCTTAATTCCCCTTTGACATGTAAGATAACATATCCACCAGTCTGGGATTATGATGTGAACAAATTTAAGAGGACATTATTCTGCTTACTGTAGAAAATTCCTGAAAGAATTATGGATATGGCTGTGCGATGTGAACT
This sequence comes from Ailuropoda melanoleuca, assembly GCF_002007445.2. NCBI lineage: Eukaryota > Metazoa > Chordata > Mammalia > Carnivora > Ursidae > Ailuropoda > Ailuropoda melanoleuca. Next base: position 127,645,374 of record NC_048222.1, read on the forward strand.
CCAATAAGATTCATAGAAAACCTTCAATGTTGTCAAGAGAATAGAATTAATGAAAGCAAAACCATGCCCCATAGGGGTAATGAAGTTAAGACTAACAGAAAATTTCAGAGACCCACTTCCCCTTAATCAGCTATTGTTCCTTTTCAGACCCAACTAACAAATCCATTAAGCTGTTTCCACAGAGGACTGGACTGACAAATAAAGGCCAGTGGTAATGGTTCCAGCCTATGAACAAAAAGGTCCTGCATTCCTTCCCTGCGATAGCCAGCCCCAGAGCCCATCCAGTTTGCACCTGCTCTCAGAGCAAGCACATAGCCCCTCTCCTTGCCCTACAGATGACCTTCTGATGTCAGGGGCCAAATTTTGCCTCGTTTTAATGTTAAGTCTCCACCCCAAAGTAAACACAGGATGTATGCTACATATGTGTCTGCTCAAAGTGCATGCTTTATCTCTCCTCATGAATAGTTATAAGTTTTCCCACCCTTTTCATCAGTATGTATGTAATCTTAGCCCCTGTGATTATGGAAACTTGTTATCTTACTTGGGTGAGACAGATTTGAGCCAGCCTCTCGAATAAACCCTTTCCTTGCTGCACACTCCATGTCTTAGTGGTTGGCTTTGCTGTGTGTTGGGCATATGAACTCGGGTTCAGTTACAAAAGCATTACCATGTTAGACCTAAAAGGCACTGAGAGTGTTCAAAATTAAAAGAGGTGTCTGGGCCCCCAACCTTTCTGTAGGCAAGAGATTAGCTTAAAAAACTACTCGGTGGTAGACAAGAGACTTTCTTATGGAAAAAGAAAGTTAGCTCAGTGGAGAAAGTCAAGAACCCAGAAGACATATGGATCCCAGGGAACAAAACCGAGCTTTAGTATGACACATTCTTTGCATCCACAGTACAAAGCCTGGACAATATATTCTCAGCCAGACTTCAGAGGTGCTATGGCCCTGTGACTGCTAGGTGCCTCCCATTTCTCTGTATCTTGAACGGGGGTGTCTATTTTGATTGTCCTATTCCTGTTTCACCCACTACTTCATACTGGGCAGGCAAAGTAAGAGGATAACTCTCTTTAATTTATGGATCTTGAGATCAAGAGGAGCTATATCCAAGATTTATCTGGCTCTGAACCTGATGCAATTCACAAAATCATGAACTTCTAGTCTGATGAGATTTGGGGGACTTGAAGGAGGTAAGTGTATTTTGCACATGGGAGACATGAGAACCACTGGTACCAGAAGGTAGATTGTGGTAGATCACTACAGGAATGATCCCCAAAACATCACACCTCCCAGTACCCACATTCTCATATATTCCCCTCCTATATTAACTCTGTGCTGACCTTCATGAATTATTTTGGCGAATGAGATATCATTTAACACAACACATATAGAGGCTTGATAAGTAATTGCATTTTAGGATTTGCATTCCAAAAAGCTGCTGCCATCATGTGAGAATGTCCTTTCTACCTCCTTAGGGATGAAAAATCACATAGAGAAGTTCAGCCATTAAGCTGAACCCCAGTCATCCCTCAGATAAATGAGACCAAATAGGTGAGATTAATCAAGACTCAGCCAATTATAGAATTATGAGAGATTTATTAAATTGTTGCCATTTTAAACAGTTATCATAGGTGGTCTGTGATAGAACAATGGACATCTGATACAGGTATACCCTTATAATTAAGATGCAACTTTAAAAAATCTGTTTCACTATTTCTTCACAATTTATTCAACAGGGTTACTTTCCTTGTTCTTAGATAAAAATCCCTTAATCTCCATCACCCAATTACCCCATTCCCCTACCTCAGTTTGTTTCCTGGAGTCCAGAGTCTCTCATGGTTTGTCTCCATCTCCAATTTCTTCCCATTCAGTTTTCCTTCCCTTTCCTTGTGGTCCTCCATGCTATTCCTTATGTTCCACATATGAGTGAAACTATGTGATAATTGTCTTTCTTTGCTTGACTTACTTCACTTAGCATAATCCCCTCCAGTTCTATCCATGTCGACGCAAATGGTAGGTATTCATCCTTCCTGATGGCTGAGTAATATTCCATTGTATATATGAACCATATCTTCTTTACCCATTTATCTGTTGAAGGACACCTCAGCTCCTTCCACAGTTTGGCTCTTGTGGAAATTGCTGCTATGATCATTGGGGTGCGTGTGCCCCTTCTTTTCACTACATCTGTATCTTTGAGGTAAATACCTAGTAGTACAATTGCTGGGATGTAGGGAAGCTCTATTTTTAACTTCCATACTGTTTTTCAGAGTGGCTGCACCAACTTGCATTCCCATCCACAGTGTAAGAGGGTTCCTCTTTCTCCACATCCTCACCAACATCTGTTGTTTCCTGTGTTGTTAATTTTTGCCATTCTAACTGGTGTAAGATGGTATTTCACTGTGGTTTTGATTTGTATTTCCCTGATGACTAGTGATATTGAACACTTTTTCACGTGCCTGTTAGCCATTTGGATGTCTTCTTTGGAGAAGTGTCTGTTCATGTCTTCTACCCATTTTTTTGACAGGGTTATTTGTTTTTTGGGTGTTGAGTTTGAGAAGTTCTTTATAGGTCTTGGATATCAGCCCTTTATCTGTAATGTCATTTGCAAATATCTTCTCCCATTCTGTGGGTTGCTTCTTAATTTTGTTGACTGTTTCCTTTGCTGTGCAGAAGCTTTTTATCTTGATGAAGCCCAAAAGTGCATTTTTGCTTTTGTTTCCCTTGCTTTTAGAGACATGTCTTGAAAGAAGTTGCTGTGACCGATGTCAAAGAGGTTACTGCCTATGTTCTTCTCTAGGATTTTGATAGATTCCTGTCTCACAGGAGCACTGGGTGTTAGACGCATTGAACACTACATCAAAAACTAATGATGTACTATATGTTTGCTAACTGAACATAACAATAAAAAAAATACCACTGGGTCCATGACTTTTCACCCTTTTCTTAGAAATGAGGAGTCACACAGTGTCAACTCAGAAGATGAAGTTTTACTCCAAAGTATATTAATCAGAATTGTGAATTTGATTCAATAAACTCCTGCCCTTTACCATTTAGGCCTGCTTCTTTTTGGCAACCTGGAAGACCAGACTGGGAAGGGGAGGTGTGGAGGCTTAGCACCTTCTCTCCTTCTCTATGTAGTACATCTTTTTTTTTACCCTCACAATCCATGAGGGGTAGAGGGTTGGAGGATATTCTGAAGAGCTTTCTTCCCATTCTCTGGGATTGACTGTATTTCAAACTAACTTTCTCTTGTGAAACAATCTGTAGGAGAATCTCTTTCACTATTTCATTGATCCAGAGAGATGCCATTCTATTCCTGATAGCCTATTTCAACCCCTCTGCTTCTATCAAGGATCCAGAGGGCTTACTCTCCCACTGGCCCACATCTACTCCATGAATCTCTTGCTTCAAAGATTTCCTGGGAGTTAAGCTGATGCCGGGGCAGCCACTTTTACTGTCAAGACCACTTTCCTTTTCTCAGTCCAGAATCAGGTTCCAGGCCTATGTCTCTCTTCTGTAGAAAACACATTTCAAAGTCTTTGAGGGTTCGACGGAGAGCAGGTCTGATGGGAAGGAGGTAGCATTCCACCATTCCTCACCTCCAAAGGAAACTCTGCATCAATTCTCCTCTCTTTTTTGTTCTGTCTTGATAACTTTTACAATCATGGAATTAATGAAAGTTAATGGAATCTGTTCTTGACCAAGTGCTTTGTAAACTAAATTAGAATTTAGTGGGGCAAAGAGAAAGTATGATGACAAATCCATTCCATCTTGGGATGGTGGCTGTGGTAGCTATAGCCAGTGTCTGAATGCAGCAGTGGTTCTGTTCTAGCAGCCATGTCTAGGTTCGGGGTGTGAATTGCCACTTTGTTGCCCGGAGATGGTAGTGGCATCCTTACTGGGACTAGTTCTGTGGAGTGATATCTGGCCAAAGGACCTCAAAATTTAGTTCTTCAGCTTTCCTGAAGATTTGGTGTGTAACCAAAATGGGAAAAACAAACAAAGAAAAAACCCTCCTTTCCTTTCTTTTATCAAACATGATCGATTGATTCCAACTGTTTGCAATTAATAACTATTAATGATACAAAAATATGGAGTCTCCTTATTTATGTACTTTCTTCGTAGAGATGGCATTACAAAAGGACTCCTGGACAGCTGGAGAAAGGTATAGATAGCCTACCTTAGACTTCCCTAACTCATTCACATCCTTTGACTTAAGGATTCACTAAATAGATAGATAGGTAGATGATAGATGATAGATAGATAGATAGATAGATAGATAGATAGATCTTAATTGTTCAGTTTATGTTGTAGGTACACATTTATAGAACCACCCATATTTTCAAATACCCTCTCCAATAGCAAGAAACCTGACTCCCAAATCGTGATTTGAGGAATCCTCCTGTATATGACCCATCACCCATCTGCCAACACCTCTTTCCTCACAAAGATTCTCTCCTCACCTCATTCGGGCTCCAAATTCTCAGGCAAGGCAGGTTGTCTCCACATGTTACCCTACTCATGCTTCAGTATCCCAAGCCATGCCTCTTCTTATTTAGATTCCCTCTTCACCCTGCTTGGCTTCTGACACCTCACTCCAGGTCACCTTACCACATGGAAACTTCATCACCTTGCCCTGGCTCTGACACCAAATATCTGGTCACTCTTCCTGGGTTCTGATCTCTGCTCTGGGACACCATGCTCTCCTCTGTCTCTCCTGGCTTTCATGCCTCTTGTGCTCTAACCTAATGACTTTAGGGCCAATGTTTTCCAGAAAGAAAGGGAAGAGGAAGTGGTCATTGTGTTTTCAATATTCATTTCCCTGATGACTAGTGATGGTGAGCACTTTTTCATGTTTTTGTCCATTTACACATATTCTTTTATGGAATATCTATTCAAATCTTTTGCCTATTTTTAAATTGAATTATTTTATTTGTTGATTTTTAAGTGTAATTAATATATTTTGGATACACTTCTTCAGATTACATATGCTGTTAATATTTTTCCCATCTGTGGCATGTCTATTGATTTTCCAAGTGATGATTTTGTGGAGCATAATTTTTTATTTTGGTGAAGTTTGATTTAGGTTTTTTTTTAGGTTAACGGGATCTTTTTCATCCAAATTGAAGAAACCTTTGCCTGCTCCAAGTTCACAAAGATACTTCCTACATTTTCTTCCAGAAATTTTATTGTTGTGAATTTTACATTTAGATCTGTGATCTGCCTCAAAAAATTGGGGGGTAAAAATTTAGATAGCAGTTACGGGGCGCCTGGGTGGCACAGCGGTTAAGCGCCTGCCTTCGGCTCAGGGCGTGATCCCGGCGTTATGGGATCGAGCCCCACATCAGGCTCCTCCGCTATGAGCCTGCTTCTTCCTCTCCCACTCCCCCTGCTTGTGTTCCCTCTCTCGCTGGCTGTCTCTATCTCTGTCGAATAAATAAATAAAATCTTTAAAAAAAATTTAGATAGCAGTTAAGATTTCTGTTTTTCTATATGATGTCCAATTGTTCTGGTAATATTTGTTTAAAATACTATTTTTTAAACTGAATTTCTCTGATAACTTTTTCCAAAAATCAATTGACCATCTATGAAGGGTTTTATTTCTTTTCTCTACTCTGTCTTATTGACCTGTTTGTCTGCCCTAATGCCAATATCACACTCTATTGATTAACGTAAGTATACGGTACTTCTCAGAATCAAATAGGTTAAGTACTCCAGCTTTGTGTTCTCTTTTTCAAGCTTGTTTTTGCTATTCTTGATCAGGTTTTAGAAGCTGCCTCTAATTCCCTAACATGTGGCCTTCTCCATAGGTAGTTCGTGACATTGCTGTTTGCTTCTCCAAGACCAGAAGAAGAATCTTTCTAGTTATGTGCTGGCAAGACAGAGTGATGTAATCAGGGGGATGACATCTCATCACCTTTGCCATCTTATGTTTGTTAGAAGCCAGCCACATGTTCTGCCCACACTAAAGGGGAAGGTATGATACAAGGCATAGCACATTGAGGTCAACTTATGTTATATCTGCTACAACATCTTATGTGAAATTCTTTCTTGAGCATTGTATGATTTCTGATACCACAGAAAAAGATACTTCAAAAAGTTTTTTCTTGTTATAAATATAGAAAAATATCATCATTTTGTGTATAGAACTTGTATGCTGTGAAATTACTATATTCACTTATTAGTTCCAGTACTTTTTTTTGTAGATTCCATAGAGGTTTCTATGTAAGCAATCATGTCATCTGGGAATAACAATAATTTTGCTTCTTCTTGTCCTATTGTTAATTGGCCTTTCTTTCTTTCTTTCTTTCTTTCTTTCTTTCTTTCTTTCTTCTTTCTTTCTTTCTTTCTTTCTTTCTTTCTTTCTTTCTTTCTTTCTTTCTTCCTTCTCTTGCCCTACTGTACTTTCTAGAACATTTACTGCAATGTTGAATGGAAGTGGTGAAACTGGACCTTTGACCTCTTCCTGATTATTGGGGGAAAGGTTTTACTATTTATATTAGATGAGTTTTTTGGGATTTTTTGTTTTTTCCATATATGCCCTTTATCAGGTTGGGGGAGCTCCTTTAGCTCCTTCCCTTGTTGATTCAATGTTTTTTTTATTATAGAATTGTTACTGAATTTTTCAAACCCTTTTTCTGCTCATACTGAATGGAACAGTGACAAAACTTCCTTGCTAAAACCTACTCAAACATATTCATGAGCTATATAAATAATTGTTGTTTTAAGCTACTAAGTTGGGGATGGCTAATTATGCAGCCATAGATAATTGGAAGGGTTTTGGTACCAGAACATGGGTATGATCATAGAAACTTAAAATATGTGGCCTTTACTTTGGGGCATTCTATGTGAATACAGGAGCTTAGTGTTTAGGAGAAGCAAGTTTAGTGTGTTCCAGCAACTGAATAAAGCCTGGCTGTGGTCACAATAGAGTGTGGTCGTGGGGAGAGGGGTTGGAAATGGTGCTGGAAAGGTAAGCAAGGGCCAGATCATATGGAGCATGTGTGACAATGTGGAGTTTGGATTCTATTCTTCTCCTAATGGAAAACCATCAGAAAGATTTCCCATTAAACAGAGTACTGATGTGATCTAATTGAAGTTTTGAAAAAAGACACTGCTGAAGACCTGCCATATAAAAATGAGTTAGGGGCACCTGAGTGGCTCCGTTGGTTAAACATCTGACTCATGATTTTGGCTCAAGTCATGATTTCATGGATGGTGAGATCCAGCCCCACCCACATCAGGCTCCATGCTGAGTGGGGAGTCTGCTTGGGATTCTCTTCCTCTGCTCTTACCCACCCCCCCACTCTCTCTCAAATAAATAAAGCTTAAAAAAAATAATGAGTTCTAAGAATAGAACAAAAGAGACTAACTAGAAGGCAGTTTTAAGTAATCCAGGTATGAGATGATGGAGTCTTGGACTAGCATGTTCATAAAGCAGGAGATATAAAATGGTAACTTCATTTTAGGGAAGTTAAAGACATAATTTCCTGCATTCTTTGTGTTATTCCTCTATTACTCAGTATTCTTTTTAGCAGCATCCACACAAGTCAACGCTTTAAGAACTCAATAATGAAAAACATGTCTCCACTTTTTCTTTGTCTAGAAGAAAGCTTATGGCCAAATTTCTGGTCAACCTTGGAGGTTATAGTATGTATATCTATGCACTATTTTCCGCATCACTCTCACCCACTTCTTATTTCTATCCTTGTTTTCTCTAGCCTGATTTCTTATTTTGCATTAGATTTCCCATATTGCTAAAGTGGCCTCAAAATCTGTATGGGATTAGGAGATGCATAAATACATGCATTAAGTAACTCCACATGAGTCTAGACACCGAAGTTGTTTTAATCTTTAGTTGGGAAATATGGGAGAGGGACTGGACTGAGATTGGCATGAGCTAGGCTGGACCCAATTGTTTGCCACCTGTTTGCTTGAAATGGCTCCAAGCTTGAAGTCAGCATCCCCTCTCACATGGAGACAGTTTATGAATCGAGGACAGGATGTAGCCATAAGTTACTGTCTTAATGTAGCGTCTCTCCTTTATTCCTTAACCTTCCATAAACCCCATTAAAAGTGAGATCTGGTCTCAATGTGTGGAAATTACAGAAAAGGAGACTATCCCAAGGGAATGAGTGATTTTTTTTTTTCCCTCCAAGACCAAGGTGATGGTCACTCTGGTGATTAATGATGGTAGACAGATTTTCCAGAAAATACCAGACTCACTAGAGAAGCTAGTTGATTACCTGGAAGAAAATAAGGCAAGGTGACAGGAACACAGCAGGTTAGGAGTCTGTTTTGGAGCACAGATAAAGCCACAGCCTAAGGAATTCCAGCTGGGAGACATTTTGTGGGGGTTAATCTCTGAAAATAAAACTGGTAGATGTTCAGATAATTGTAATTTAGGTTAGACATGAAGAAGAAAGACTAGAGAAGGAAGAGGGAGCAAGGAGGAAGAGGAAGAAGAAGAGGAGGAGAAAGAGGGGAAGGAGGAGACAGAGGCAGGTATAAATCCATTCATACCTACTTATTCCACACCTCTGTATAAACACTGCTCTCATTTGTAAATGTTTCTGTGTGTTTTTTTTTCCTGTATGTTTTTTTCCCAAATGAATGCCAGCCTAGATATTTCAGAATGAATTATGACTCTTTGTGCATTTAAGTCCACAACCCTGCCCTTTTGATTTATAAGTGAGAAACACAGACCTATTTAGAATAGAATGACAGGATCACTCCAACCCAAGGTTATTGTTCTTTTTTGAAGAGGCAGCCTTTGATATAAACAAATTTGTAAAGCAAAGCACAGATACTTTCATCTGCCAGATCCAATGTAGTAATTTAATAGCTATGAGATTATTTAAATAAATAAAGTCTGCAAAAATAGAATTATAAAGCCATTAGTTTCAGCATTTAGTTAGAAAGTTACATCGAATCTGACAGAAACAATGATCTGGAATTTGTTTGAAAATTATGTTCTCCTTCATGGGAAAAAGTTTTGCCTAGTGTCTGCTATAAGCAAAGAGAAAGACACAAGAATCAATGATGATTTACCCATTAGTGTTACAAATATTCCACAAATATAAACCACATTATTTTTGTGTATATATTTATGCCTATATTTTTCCTTCTTTGCTAGACAATCCCTTTTCTTCAAAGGAAAACTCATCTTCAAGCACTACCATGACAAGATCTTTATAAATTTTTCTTTCTTTTTTAAGATTTATTTATTTATTTTAGAGAGAGAGCACGGGAGAGTGAGGGGGAGGGGACAGTGGGAGAGGGAGAGAAACAGACTCCCCACTGAGCATGAAGCTGTACATGGAACTCCATCTTAGGACCCTGAGATCATAACCTTGAGTCAAAACCAAGAGTCAGCCACTCAACCGACTGAGCCACCGAGGCACCCCTCTTCATAAATTTTTCAACTCCAGTTGAATTGCTTTTACTCTCCTGAACACCACACAATCCTTATGCCACACTTAATTATGTACTTTTTCATGGTATTCACTGTTCATATGAGCTCGTTATTTCTCCCCCAGTGTTACTGAAATGTCTATGATGGTGATACCCAGGTCTTAATAGGTCTTATTGACTTATGTTGAACGTAGACCTATATGTTATTATAAGAATTAAATGCTATTTTTTTAGGTTTTTTTAAAAGCCAGAATACCAATGTATATATTTCATTGTTACAAAAATAAATAAAAGCTATCATAGGTACCAACATACCCAAAGTCACTTGACCAGTCCCTCTCCCCAAAACGACAATGATAATAATGACAGGTACTGCTGGGGGGTAAGTGCTCACCAGGCTGAATGCTGGTCAGCACTTCATATAAGCTAGCTCATTCAGTCCTCAGAAGAACCCATGTGTTGGTCACTCTTATGATTTTTGTTATCAGTCATACTTGGAAATTTATATAAGAATAAGTAATTTTAAAATTAATTTATAATGATAAGTAACTTCAACATACCCTGAAGTCAGTATGGCATCCTGTTTCCCTAGGTGGAGAGCAGATTTTTCTAAACAGAAAGCCAAAAACTAATGAGTGACACATATAAAACAGAACAAAGATCTAAAATCTAATGGTTAATGGCAACAAGAAAAGATGCCCTGATATCTCACACTAGAGAAAGGCTTACCAATGACCGTAGAATATTCAGTCTATTTCCACATACCCCTGTTGATTCCTACAGTGGAATGGTTTTACCATTCAATACTTATTATCAATTAATAATTTATGGGAAGTGAGTGAGTAACAGAAAAAGAATAAAGGAATCTATTTAACATTCAAAATTGCTTAAATGGCAAAAACCAATATTTTTAAAGGAATTGGAGTCGCATTTTAGGAAAAGACAATACCAAGATACTGATGTCAAATAGAACATGTCAGAAAATATATAAGGAATTACTGCTAAGCATTCCTGTCATGGCAGAGCAGAGGACAGAGCAGAGAAAACACACACCTGTGGCATAGTAGTGAAAAGCTGGAGTCTAAAGCCAGACTGCCCAGGTTCAAATTATGGCTCTACCACTTGCTTGCACAAGTCACTTAACCTCTGTGGGCCTCTGTTTCCTCATTTATAAAATGGAGTCATTGTAATACCTACCTCTTAGGGTTTCTGTGAGAAGTAAATATATGTAAATTTCTAGAACAGTATCTAGAACAAAGTAAGCATTACGTGTTATCTGTTGTTTAAATTGTCTTGCATTTTAAAAATTTAGCCATGTTTTCATTTTTAAAATGCTTAAAGATATATCAAGACCATCTTTGAATACTACATGATATGGGAATCTAAGTTGGTTTTTGCTAAAATTTCCTAAAGCTTACCATTAGCCATGAAATTAGACCTCTCTCCAAAATAATAAAATAAGCGAAGCTTTTTCACGATTTTTAAGATTCCCTTTAAACAAATACTATTCATTCCTTTTCTATTGAATAGATTTTAAAAGGTGAAAATACAGGTTTTAAGCAGGTTTGCTGACCAGCTGCCCAATTTGGACTACGTGGGTGACTTTGCTGGTAGCTCAGCCTCAAATAAATTGCTAACACTCCAGTTCTTCGTTGGCAGGGTGTTTGAAGATGCCCCTATGCTTTCTTAAGACCTTTTCTTGACGGTGTTTACTTTTTTTTATTGCTAAATTTGGGATAGTTTAAGATTAATGAACATTCAAACGCCAGAAGCCAGATTTTAGCAGTTGTCTTAGCTCGGGCTCCATAAATAATACCAGACTGGGTGGCTTAACACAGATTTATTTTCTCACAGTTTTGGAGGCTGGAATTTGGAGATGAGGGTGCCAGCATGATCGGTGTCTGTTGAGTACTCTCTCCAGGCTTACATGGCTTACATGTGTCCTCCAAAGCAACCCAGTGCCTCTTTTTATAAAGGCACTAAGCCCATGACTTCGTCTAACTCTGATTGCCTCCCTAGGGCCCCATTTCCAAATATACATCAAGGATTAGGGTTTAAACATATGAATTTGGGGTGGTGAGCACAGTCCCCACGGGGTAAACTGAGCAGAGATTAGGAATATTTAAATCATGTATGATATTGGCCTTAGGCTGGTAGAAAGATCAGCTAATTAGCTGATGCCATGTAGTGATATTTGATAGTAAAAGAGAACATAAAAATCCTATATTGAAAATCTAGGAACAGATCAAAAGAGCAAAATCATAAAAATGTACTAGGCTCTATTTACAGACACCATTTTGGAAAACACTTCATTTATGTGTACAGTAATGTACTCTTGTGTGTTCAATTTTAGAGTTAAAAAATTCAAGTGCTATCTATATATGCTCTTTGAAAAATTATAAAGAATTTTAAGGAATTTAGCTAAATACTGTTATTCCAGGTTATTTGCAATTTCAAATTACATGAAGTCAAACAAAACCTTTTAAAAAATGAAAATATTTAAACATTTAAAATGTTAACACTTAAAATATTTTACTTTAGAAAGAACATGAGAAATCATATTGACTGACAATTTATTTAACATGTCTCAGTGATTAAAAACAAATGCAAATCAACCTCACATTATGAACATTGTAAGGATCCCAGAATCTTTAAGCATCATGTGTATTATGAGTTAGAGCCACAGCACTTTTGAAAAAACACATTTCTCAATCATAATGGCATAATGGAAATAAATGAGAGTGTGTAGTCTAATACAGGCAGAGTAATTTTACACACAACTTTTCCAATAATTCCTTTAATATAAAACATGGAGTTAACATATAACCAGGAGCAATCAAGTCACTGTGGTGTCATACAGTGCTTCCCAAATGTTAAATCATCAGGCCAGTGCCAATCCAGAAGAGTCCTCATCAGTATGTATACAAATAAGAAATGTGAACAATGAATAGAGTTAGCATCATAAGGCTAAATATATTCAGTTAGAGAAATACATCAATACAAATGAAAAATTCAGTATATTCAGTTTATTCTGAGGTTATAATTGATAATTTTAAAAAAGACCCTGACTTAGTTCTATAAAGGGCTCCAAATTACTTTGACATTTTTAAGACCTATGAAATATAAAATTATGAGAATCTTTGGTATAATAGAAAGTACAAGTGATCAGGTGGTCATATAGACTGGATTCAAATCCCAACTCTGCTACTTATGATTTGGGTGACTTGGGATTAATAATTTAAGAGCTCTGGTCCTTAATTTTATCACCACAAAATGGGTTTGCGAGTAACTACCTTGGAAAGTTCTTTTAAGGATTATGTGAAATTATATTTAGAATGCACTTACCATGGGCCTGTCAGCAGTCACTTAATCAACCAAGGCTACTATTGCTGTCTTGTTGGTGGAAGTAATAGTAGCAAAGATAGTAGTATTCACAGTCATGGCTTTTTTATTATTGTTGCGGGGAAAAAAAGCAAAACTTTTTTGTTGCCAGTCACACGGAGAATTCCAGTAACAAAAACTGAATATAACATTCTTTCTCAATAATGTACTTCTCTTTGTCAGTTAATGCTATGGCCAGTGACTGTTGCACACATGAATGCATTGTGACTTCTGATTAACTCTTTCCAAATAAGTTCAACTCATATCAGGAGATTAAGCTAACTCATATGTGATTAAGCTAAAACATATGTGATGTTGGTTTCTGCTCTCAGTGCAGTTTTAAACTGTTAAACCCACACCAGCTGCTTTCATAAACCAGTAATTCTAATCATCCAGTATCACTCCTCGAGGCACATTAGATTACAGAAAGAATGCGATAAACCAACACGAATTTTAGATTTTCAGCAGATTTATTTCAATTTCTAATCAAACTCATTCCTAGTGTTTTCCCTGACCACTCTTGGGCAAAGAGATTTAAAGTAAAGAAAATTGCATTCAAAGAATGAACAGATGAAGATTTTGTGCTGACAATCCCAAACTATCTCCTTTTGTTTCTAGTTATCTACAACAGAACTCCTCAAAATGATCGCCTCATCATCTCCATAATTTAAATAGTTTTTAAAAACCACCTGCCCCTCAGTCCAAAATATAAACATGAAAAAAGATCAAGGAGATACCCTACAACTTGCAAAATTATTGAGATTCCTTATGAAGAGAAAAATAACTTGTTTGATTCTGAAGACGGGGACAATACTATACACTATTAAAAGACTTCATCCAAAAATAATAATAAAACTTAGATAATAGTTACTATGTTGTAAGCACTATTTTCCAAGAGTTTAACATTCTGAGGAATGGATGATACACTTATACCCCATGTTTCAAATAAGAAAACTAAGGCATAGGAGGTTAAGTGTCATGAGATGGTCAATGTTACGTAAAGCCAAGGTTCAAATGCAACAGTTTGTCTCCTTGACTGCTCACTCTTAATGCTTATTTTTATAATGTTTAAAAACTATAAAAATCAAGAATGACATCCAGGGATTATCTTAATATAAAAGATACCTAAGTGATTGTAACTCTCATTTTTTTTGTATATTGACAAGATAGTTAAAAAAAATCACAGTTATCGCTCCCACTAACAGTTGTTACAAACAAAGCCACTCCTTAATAAAGTAACTTGAGCTTACTTAAAATGTCAACTTTTTAATTTCATTCTCTCTCCTGTCTTCACTCTTGTCTTCCCTATCTTTTCAAAAGAGTCTTCAAGTGTCTGTTTCCAATTTCTTCTATGTTCCCACTCTGAATTGTCTTCTTATGTTTGCTGGTTTGCAATTGCTATTGATGTATTTTTTTCTGAAATAATAGAAAATAGTAAAATTTTATTTGACTCTTTTTAGTCTATTTCTTAGTCTTTTCTGCAGTTTGTTCCAATTTTCCCCCTCTCAGTGAGTGTGCTTGTTTAATTAGCTTAGATTTACTGGTGAATCTTAGAATGTCTAAATGAATAACCCAGGTCATCATTCCTGAAAAAGTATGAGATACTGAAAGAAGAAAATACCCTCTCGGGGCGCCTGGGTGGCACAGCGGTTGGGCGTCTGCCTTCGGCTCAGGGCGTGATCCCGGCGTTATGGGATCGAGCCCCACATCAGGCTCTTCTGCTGTGAGCCTGCTTCTTCCTCTCCCACTCCCCCTGCTTGTGTTCCCTCTCTCGCTGGCTGTCTCTATCTTTGTCAAATAAATAAATAAAATCTTTAAAA
>NC_048222.1:127660038-127748037 GCF_002007445.2 Ailuropoda melanoleuca
AAAAAAAAAAAAAAAAAAAAAAAGAAAATACCCTCTCTTTGCTACTTTCCTTATTCACTCCAACCCCAACCTCTACTCTTACCCCAATCCTAACCCCATCTCAAGGAATACACTAGCTAGAGCTTCACCTATCTTTTAAAGTACAAATAGAGAAAAGAAGAAATAATTTCTGTGTTTGCATTGCCATTTTATCCTGAATATTTGAAGATGTCTGGCTAATACATGCACTTGACTCAGGTAAAAACACTCTGGTTCTATATATACCATAGTCAAGGGAAAATTAATCAAGGAATATTTAAGAAGAGCCACACCTCTAATATGTAGATCACATGAGGATGGACATGCTTAGGTGAGAAAATGCCAAATCTTCCCTTATGATATGAAGTGACAGTGTGCAAAAGCACTTACTGATTTTCATCCGTTAAATTCATTATCTTACATAATGGTCTCTCCAGGTTAAATCAGCAGAGGGATGTAAAATTGCATAAATTTGTTCACCAGGTTGTAAATGTGCCAGAGTAGCTGTTTTTTGGGTATCTGAGTTGACCCAAAAGCTGAATGCTCACTTGTGCTGGTAAGTAATAAAATACTCGTGCCTGGACCTCACTCTGGTCAGGTGCCAAACTAATTATCTATTACCTGATACTATCCAGAAGAGCTCTTTACATACTTGTGATGCAAGCAGGTAAAATACTTAATCCTTCCTTCAAATACACTAATCCACAATCAGCCTAGATAAAAATAAAACTAATAATGGCCATAATTTTAAAGCAAATTGCTACATAAGGTCACTGACAAAGTGTTGAGGCATTGCTAGTGACCAAGTGGAACGTTGGTGCTGTCATTTCCCATATTTGGAAGCAGTATATGGAAAGAAAGGAGGGAACAAAACAATAAGGTTAATTGATCCAGCAATACGATAATAGACAAAAGAAGAAAACAGGTCTTCTTACGTTTTCTTCCTTTGTTATTAAAAAAAAATAGTTCAAGTTTACATAATTGGGAACGAGGGAACCAGGAAGAGATTTGAATCATATGACTTCTTACACTGCTTTTTTCAACCCTCATTCCACTAAATAGCTGTTTCTTTTTATGCCACACTGAGTACAGCTGTGTTTAAGCCATTATAAAATCACAAATAGTATTTATGCAAAAGGAAGAAATTCTGAAGAGATCCAAATAAGCCTGCTGTTTATTACGTATTAGTGAAGAAATATGAGTGTTATCTCTTTCTTTCTTTAGTTTAATAAACTTGCAGGCAACTGTGAATACCGGAAATATACTGTAAGTTACACTTAGTAAAGGCAATATCTAGGAGAGGCTTTGTGAAGCTTGGATTATACTGAACGAGCCTTGAAAAAACATCAGTCAGGTCCTGTATGGATTGGTCATGTGGTCATAGTTCCTCCTGGACCATACGAGGTGCTTGTTATCACATGAGTTTTACACTTTCCTAAATTAAACATACTATTTTATTTTAAATACAAAATATTTCATGTTGTTTATATTATACAAATACCATTGATTTCTCATTCTTTATTTTTTAATCTCTTACACATGTATTGATTTAATCCTAAACACCAAGTAATATTACATAATACTGCAGAACTCTAGGCTTGCAAGTAACCCCTTTAATGATTCAGTTGAACTGGAGACTTAAATAATAAAAATAGACTTAAAGGCATTAAGAGATGGAATGAATGATAACTTAAATTTCTCATCAATTTAACCAATTTACTTAGGCAATGTCTAGGTTGGAAAATGATATTTAAGATGGATTTTACTTTATTTTGTGAGTTTGTGTCATTTTTCAGTGACCAATAATTATGCTCCAAATAGACCTTGTTTGCTACCATACTGCCACTGCACAAAATTATGTGTCGTTTTTAATATAGCTTTTATCGATATGAATTTTCTTTTAGAATGGCAGTAAGAAAGGAGTGCATACCATCCAAATAAATGAGTAAGTTCTAGTTAATCATTTTTAAAATAAAATATGAGTCATATTTAATTTTAATTTATTGAATATAGAGGCACTATTGAAGATACATGGTAGAGATTGATTGCAGATGACTTATGAGAAAAGGAGTTGATAGAGAACCCAGAGATGGACCCTCAACTCCATGGTCAACTAATCTTCAACAAAGTAGGGAAGACTATCCAATGGGAAAAAAACTGTCTCTTCAACAACTGGTGTTGGGAAAATTGGACAGCCACACGTAGAATGAAACTAGACCATTTCCTTACACCATACACAAAAATGGATGAAAGACCTAAATGTGAGACAGGAATCCATCAAAATCCTAGAGGACAATACAGGCAGCAACTTCTGTGACCTCCACCACAGCAACTTCTTGCTAGACACCACTCCAAAGGCAAGGGAAACAAAGGCAAAAATCAAGATGAAAGGTTTTTGCACAGCAAAGGAAACAGTCAACAAAACAAAAAGACAAATGACAGAATGGGAGAAGATATTTGCAAATGACATATCAGATAAAGGGCTAGTATCCAAAATCTATAAAGAACTTATCAAACTCAACACCCTAAAAACAATAATCCAATCAGGAAATGGTCAGAAGACATGAACAAACATTTCTCCAAAGAAGACATCTAAATGACCAACAGATACATGAAAAAATGCTTAATAGCACTCGGCAGCAGGGAAATACAAATCAAAACCACAGTGAGATACCACCTCACACCAGTCAGAATGGCTAAAATTAACAAGTCAGGAAATGACAGATGTTGGCGAGGATGTGGAGAAAAGGGAACCCTCTTACACTGTTGGTGGGAATGCAAGCTGTGCAGCCACTCTGGAGAACAGTATGGAGGTTCCTCAAAAAGTTGAAAGTAGAGCTACCCTATGACACGGCAATTGCACTACTAGGTATTTACCCAAAGATACAGATGTAGTGATCTGAAATGACACCTGTACCCTGGTGTGTATAGCAGCAATGTCCACGATAGGCAAACTATGGAAAAAGCCCAGAAGTCCATCCAGAGACGAATGGATAAAGAAGATGTGGTATATATACATATATATATGTATATGCATATATACATACACACACACACACACACACACACACACGTACTATGGAATACTACTCAGCCATCAAAAAAATTAAATCTTGCCATTTGCAATGATGTGGATGGAGCTAGAGGGTATTATGCTAAGCAAAATAAGTCAATCAGAGAAAGACAATTATCATATGATCTCACTCATATGTGGAATTTAAGAAACAAAAGAGAGGATCATAGGAGAAGAGAGGAAAAATAAAACAAGATGAAATCAGAGCAGGAGATAAACCATAGAGACTCTTTTTTTTTTTTTTTTTAAGATTTTATTTATTTATTTGACAGAGACAGCCAGCGAGAGAGGGAACACAGGCAGGGGGAGTGGGAGAGGAAGAAGCAGGCTCCCAGCGGAGGAGTCCGGTGTGGGGCTCGATACCAGAACGCTGGGATCACGCCCTGAGCCGAAGGCAGCCGCTTAACAACTGCGCCACCCAGTTGCCCCCATAGAGACTCTTAATCATGGGAAACAAACCGAGGTTGCTAGAGGGGAGGTGGGTAGGGGGATGGGGTAACTGGGTGATGGGCATTAAGGAGGGCATATGATGGAATGAGCACTAGGTATTATATAAGACTGAATGATCACTGACCTCTACCCCTGAAACTAATAACATACTACATGTTAATTAATTGAATTTAATTAAAAAATAAATATGGAAGAGGGAAAAAAAGAAAAGAAAAAAGAAGTCATAATAATCCACTCTTCTAAAAAAGTAGAAAATCATACACTTTCATAATAATGTCTCAGGATGTAAATTTTGGTTGTAAATTAATTGGTTCATTCAATATTTCCTGAATATCACCTCTCCTTCAGACACTATGGCTAAGCCTTGAGTTTGTAACAGTGAATCAAACCCAGAACAGTGCACTACAAAAGTAAATGTCTGCAGTCAATAGAAAAATGACATAAGAAACACAGATGGTGACTACACTTATTGTGGTGAGAACTGACTAATGTATAGAATTGTCAAATTACTATGTTGTACACATGAAACTAATGTAACATTGTGTATCAACTATACTTTAATAATAATCTTTTTAAAAAGTAAGTGCAAGAGAGTTGGAGTCGGGAAAGAGGAAATATCTGGGTAGGGGCATCAGCCTTTCCTGGAGGAGGAAGCATTTAAATTGAAACTTGAAAGATGGTTCAGATAATTAGAGAGAGGAGGGCTTTCTCTGGGAGTTATAATTAACGTTGTGTGCAAAGGCAGGAGGTAAGAAATCTGCAAGTAACCCAGGGAATTCTCTTGTGGTATTGTATATAGACTCATCCAGTCCTTTAGGCCTCTTAGGCATAAAGAGGGGTGAGAGATTAGGGGTTCAGCGATTTCAATGCAGTTCAGAAATTTGGGAAAGTCCTCCATTTCTTCTTCTTTATAAATTATTTCTCAGTTAATTTTTCTTTTCATCCTCACAAGCATATCAGCAAGGACAATCCATTCTTGCCCTGCTCCAATCTATTTTTTTTGAATAGCAGCAGCTGGAGAAAAAGATGTGAGCATTTCTCTTCTCTGTTTAAAATTTATCAGTGTTTTGGGGGCATCTGGGTGGCTCTCAGTCGGGTAAGTGTCAGACTCCTGATTTTAGCTCAGGTCATGATCTCAGGGTTGTGAGATTGAGCCTCACAAGGGGTCCCATGAGGGGCGTGGAGCCTGCTTAAGATTCTCTCCTCTCCCCCTCCTCTCTTTCTCTCTCTCCCTCTCTTAAAACACCACCAACAACAACAACAAAATCAATGTTTCGTTTTTTCACAGTTCCTGAAATAAATAAAATCTAACAGAGTTTTATCTGACTCAGATCCTCTGAAAAAGTTCTTCCCTCTTCCTAAAATTTCTCCTAAATTTGCCACACTAGTTAGCATCATTCAGGTACCAGCTAAATGTCAGTTTCTCAATGATTTCTTTCCTGACTCATCTAATCTAAATAGGCTTTCCTTTTTATTGTCTTGTGGTACCCGATCCGTTTTCTTTCCCTTTGCTTATCACGACTTGCATATTCCTTTTTGTATTTACTTATATGACGACTCTCATTACCCCTTCCTGCATTTTCTACCCAGCTAGGCTGAAAGCTCCATTAGAGAAGGCATCAATCTACACGTGATTCACCCCTGCAGACCCAGTGCTCACATAATGTCTGAAGGAAACACAAGACACAATGGTTACGTATGCATTTAATTATTTTACAACTGAAATTCACATCCAGGATCATAATAATTAAAATACATAATATTTTTTCTTTAAAAAGTGGCTTATTATGACTCCTGTTTTCATTAAAATATAAGCCTGGATTTTTACTTTGCAATTAAAAGGCGAAAATTTTTCTTGATTATCAAACTTTCGAAATAAATGTTATAAGTTGATTTGATTAGCAATTCTCTTTCCATATTCAGCTTTACTCTCCACAAAATCTGGACCTCCAAAGCAGTAAGTCTTTAAAATTATAACAATACATTTCCTTCTTCATCCCTGGAAAGCTGTAGAAAATACACCCCCCCCACACACACACAGAACTATGTAATTATAAAAGTTGACATCCCATTTGATTTTTCACACTATTACCATAAAATATGGCTAAAGTGAGGGAGGCCGCCATCGGGATGAAAATGAGTGTAGTGTGAGGAAGACGGATGCTAAAATTCTATTGCCAGTTCTATTCATAGAGTGTGACTGACAGACAGACAGACAGAGTTTCCACCTATATCTCCTACGTCACATTTTCATCCATAGCAAGACCTATACTCTGATCAAAATGCGGGGGCAAGGAACCGCCAGCTGAATATATGTAGGCTTCGTACTGAGGGATTGGATAAGCTGCATGACTTCTGATGCCAGGGCAGAAAGGTGATCCCGTTTGTATCTTGTTATCGGGAACTCTTGCTCTTGGAGTCCTGAGCCAGCATGTACACTGAAGCCACCATGCTATTAAGAAGCCAAGCCACTTGGAGAGACCAAGCATAGGCACTCTGGTTGGCAGCCCCAGTCTGGATTCTCCTTGTCCGGGGATGAGGTATTCAAAGAAACAAGCCTCCAGATGATTCCTGCTCTATTTCTCAAGGCAGCCCCAGCCTGCCAGTGTTGCCAGCGGTGGCCCCAGACAGAAGCAAACCTTCAAGGTCGTCCCTTTTCCGAAGTCCTACCCAGAGAATCCACGAGCATACTAAAATGTTTGCTGTCCTACATTGCTAAATTCGGGGTGGTCTGTCGGAACAAATAACCATGACATATAGTCTACTGCTTTCACTCACAGGCAAAGAAACGGATCTAGATACCGCAAGCAAGTCCGCTGCCAGAAAGGAACAAACGGTCGGTTTATATGCGTAGGTGGATCAATAAATATGGCAAACAACTCAGCGAGACAAAAGTGCAAGCTCCAAGGCCGAAGAGAAGGACACAGGAATTAGTAGGCATGTTCAGGCAACGTTCCAATTAGGAGAGAGGGATCCTCTGAACTAATCAAGTCGGAACAGTTCTGAGCCGTGAGCCAGCCCCTGGGGAGGGGGTCTGACAGAGAGAGACGTAGCGTCCTGGTTTGCTTCTCGTCTGTCATACCCGTCTGAGCAGTGTCGCCATGCGGCTCTAGAGATGCTGAACCAGGATCAGAACTTCAGGTCTGATTGTGTCTGTCTCCACCTCTGTCTCTCTCTCTCTCTCTCTTTGTCTCTATTTCTGTCTCTGTCTCTGATCTCATTCTTTTTTGAATAGCCTGGCTGGATTTTTACAAATTTTCAAAAAAACAGCTTTTGGTTTCTTTTGCCTCTCTAATTTTTCTAAACTTTTTTCTATTTAATTGATTTCTGGTTTATATTCCTTTCTTTCTTCTCCTTCACTCTGTGTTGAATGTGCTCTTCTTTTTACAGATTTTTTTAGAAGATTAGATCACTGAGAAGGGCTTCTTCTTCAATTAGAAATACTTGAATCGCCCCTTTCTCTTGTCATTTTTTTCAAAATTTTTAAGAAAGAAAAAAAATTGTCAAATAAGATACTAAAAAGGAAACTAAACTCAATAGCATTCTATAATTATGAGCTCGTTGATATTGTGTTCATGGAGAGTTTTTGATCGTCACTTGGACTTCTTTAAACACATGAATCTATACATAAGCGAAATAAAACATGTTTTTCTAAGTTACATCTTCAAAAATAAGACAATGATTAACAGCAACAGGAAAGATAGAAAAAAAAAATTCTGACAAGTTCAAGAAGGACCCTTGTGCTTTCATTTTCAAAACTCACCACAACTGCAAACTATGCCAAGAGGCACAAGTTCCTGCAGCTCGTTGTCCGGAGTCCAGCAAAACATGCTGTTTCCTCAAAGCCACTGTCCATTTGTAGGGTGTTGATATGCTGGGATAACTATTGAAGTGAAAAGAATATCAGGGTTAGCGTTTTATTCATCCCTTTATTAAACATGGGTTATGTACGTGACACTACACAAGGCATTGTATAAACTACAAAATTAAAAATGTCTGTCTTTATGAGGTTAAAAGGTGACTAGAAATAACTGGAGGGAAGTAAGTAGAAAGGGAGATTATTCGGAGCTGAGTATTAATCATCTACGGAGCTTTTCATTCGTTGATGATGATTGAGAGACATCCGCAAAAACCGTGCGCTGTGGTAAGTTTGAAGTGCACACAGTTGGGATTTGCTATAGAAGGAATGGAGGGCAAGCCAGTCCTGGGGAAGTGTGTCCCCTCTCTAAGAGCCTCTTCACTGCTTCTTTCTGCACCCAATGTAGAGAAAAGATTTAAGTTTATTGATTCCAAGCCTTCTACTTTTAATCTTCCTTTCTCACCACTCTACTTACTCCTGCCTGGACAGATTCATCTTTTCCTCTGTTCTTAAAAAATAGCTATATTCTAGTTTCCCTGAACTCTAGGTCTTAAAGATTCTTCTTCCTAAGGACTCTCCACAGGCATACCTTGTTTTATTCGTGTTTTGCTTCATTGTTCTTCATAGATGCTGAATATTTTTTTAAAAAACGGAAGGTTTGTGGCAACCCTGTTTGGACTGTCTGTTGGCTCCATTTTCCTAACAATCTGCTCACTTTGGGTCTCTGTGTCACGTTTTAGTAATTCTCACAATATTTCTATTCTTTTCATTGTTGTTGTATTTGTACTGTGATCTGTGATCAGTGATGTTTGACGTTACTATCATTATTGTTTTGGGACACCACAAACCATGCCCACATAAGACGGCAAACTTAATCAACAATGTTTTGTATGTTCTCATTCCTCCACCAACCAGCTTTTTCCCCATCTGTCTCTGTCCTCAGGCCTCCCTATTCCCTGAGGCGCAACGATATTGAAATTAGGCCCGTGAGTAACTCTACAATGGCCTCTAGGTGCTCAAGCGAAAAGAAGAGTTGTATGTCTCTCACTTTAAATCAAAAGCTAGAAATTATTAACCTCAGTGAACAGGGCATATTGAAAGCTAAGCTAGGCCTAAAGCTGGGCCTCTTGTGCCAGTTAGCCAAGTAGTGAATGTAAAGCAAAAGTTCTTGAAGGAAATTGGAAGTGTTATTCCAGGGAATGAAAGAAAGCAAAATATAGCCTTATTGCTGAAATGAGTGGTCTGGGTAGAAGATCAAACCAGCCATAATGTTCCCTGAAACTAATGCCTAATCTAGAGGCAAGCCCAATCTCTTCAATTCTGTGAAAGCTGAGAGAGGTGAGAAAGCTGCAGAAGAAAAGCTTGAAGCTAGCAGAGGTTGGGTCATGAGCTTTAATGAAAGAAGCCGTCTCCATAGCATCAAAGTGCAAGATGGAGCAGCAAACGCTGGTGTAGGGGCTGCAGCAGAAGATTCATTCAGAAGATCTGGCTAAAATTATCAATGAAAGTGGCTACACTAAACAACAGATTTTTCAATTCAGACAAGACAGCCTTCTTTCTATTGAAAGCTGCCATCCCAGACTTTCAGAGCTCAAGAGAAGTCAATGCCTGGTTTCAAAGCTTCAAATGATGGGCTGACTCTTTTGTCAGAGGCTAATGCAGCTGGTGACTTTAAGTTGAAGCCAGTCTTCGTTTATTTCTCTGAAAAGCCTAGGGCCCTGAAGAATTATGGTAAGTCTACTCTGCCTGTGCTCTATTAATGGAATAACAAAGCCTGGATGACAACACATCTGTTTACAGCACAGTTCACTGAATATTTTAAGCCTACGGTTGAGACCTACTTCTTAGGGAAAAAAAAAAAAAGATTCCTTTCAAAATATGACTGCTCATTGACGATACACTTGGTCACCTTGGAGCTCTGATGGAGATGGACAACAAGATTCACATTGTTTTCATGCCTGCTAACACAACAACCATTTTATAGCCCATGGATCAAGAGTCATTTTGACTTCCAAGTCTTATTGTTTAAGAACCGCATTTCATAATGCGGTAGCTGGCATAGATAGTGATTCTTCTGATGGATCTGGGCAAAGGAAAAGGAAAAACTTCTGAAAGTGATTCATTATTCTAGATATCGTTAAGAACATTCATGATTCATAGGACGAGGGTAAAATATCAACATTACAGAAGTTTGGAAATAGTCAATTGTAACCCACCTGGGTGACTTTGCGGGGTTCAAGACCTCAGTGGCGGAAGTAACAGCAGATGTGGTGGAAACAGCAAGAGAACTAGAACTAGAAGTGGAGCCTGAAGAAGTGACTGACTTGCCGCAATCTCACAGTAAAACTTGGGCGGAATAGGAGTTGCTTCTTGGGGAGGAGCAAAGAAAGTTGTTTCTTGAGATGGAAACTACATCTGATGAAGATGCTGTGAAAGTTCTTGAAATGACAAGAAGTGTTTAGAATAGTTGATAGAGCAGCAGCAGGGTTCGAGAAGACTGACTTCAAATTTGAAAAAAGTTCTGTGGGTAAAAGGCAATTATTAAACAGGACCAAGTTGTATGGAAAATCACTCGAGAACAGAAGAGTTAATCCATGTGGCAAACCTCATTGTTGCCTTTTTTTAAGAAATTGCCACAGCCACCCCAGCCTTCAGCCACCACCACCCTGATCAGTCAGGAGCCATCAACATCAAGGCAAGATCCTCCATCAGCAAAAAGATGATGACTCACCAAAAGCTAAGGCGATGGTCAGCATTTTTTTTTTTTAGCAATAAGGTGTTTTTTAATTAAGTTATAAACATTTTCAGATATGATATCATTGCACGCTTAATGGATTTCAGTATAGTGTAAATATGACTTCCATATTCACTAGGAAAGCAAAAAAAAGTTATTTTACTCACTTTATTGTAATACTTTATTGCAATAGTCTAGAACAAACCTACAGTATCTCCAAAGTATGCCTATATGTCTTGCTTTATAGTTATCAAAAATCCAAACTGCTCCCAATCTTCATTTTTTCCATTGTATTCTTATGTATCTTCACTGTCCACCCCCTACTTTACAATACACCCACGCACACACACTTGTTTGCTTCTGGCTTATCATATACTTCCTAGTTCAGTTAATGGCATCGAATTCCACTCTGTCACTCTGAGTAGTAACATCAGACTCATTTTGGGTTTCTTCCTTGACTTCATTATCTATCCAATTAGTAATCAATTTCTGAGTATTCCACATCATCTGATTGTTTGACTGCTACTGTCTTCGTTCAGACAGTTGCCATCTTACTATTGCACTAACTTCTTGTTCATTTTCATGCAAATATATTCTCTTTCATTTCAATCCGTCCCCTAGGGCAATGGTCAGCAAACATTTCAATAAAGGACTAGAGTATGTTGGGTTTTGTAGGCCATAGGTCACTGTCTACTCAGTTCTGCTGATAGAGATGAAAACTGAGATACACGATATATAAATTCATGGGCATGACTATGATCCAATAAGACTTATTTACAAAGACAGAAGGCATGCCAGATTTGGCCCATTTGGTGTAGTTTGCAGGCTCCTGCAGCAGGATTTTGTCCTAAAAACTGAATCTGATCATAACTCTTAATATTTTCTGTTGAATTACCTTATCTATAGGAATATTTCCCAATGATAAGTTCCCTAGAGTCAAATGGGATTATAAACATGCAAAACACAAAATTATATGTACCATATTAAATATGCAGTTAGCACCATATTCAACTGACAGGAGAATTTTTTGCATGAGTTCTATCTTTGTACATATTAATTTGTGCTTTAGTAGCAAAAATAAAGGCATAGTAAGAAATGAACAATTTGTCTTTAACTGTTATTTAATTTTTCAAGATTTTATTTATTTATTTTGAGATAGACATAGCATGAGCAGGAGGAGGGGCAGAGGCAGAAGGAGAGGAGAGAATCCTCAAGCAGACTCCCAACTGAGCGTGGAATCCGACATGGAGCTGAATCTTATNTGGGCTGACTCTTTTGTCAGAGGCTAATGCAGCTGGTGACTTTAAGTTGAAGCCAGTCTTCGTTTATTTCTCTGAAAAGCCTAGGGCCCTGAAGAATTATGGTAAGTCTACTCTGCCTGTGCTCTATTAATGGAATAACAAAGCCTGGATGACAACACATCTGTTTACAGCACAGTTCACTGAATATTTTAAGCCTACGGTTGAGACCTACTTCTTAGGGAAAAAAAAAAAAAGATTCCTTTCAAAATATGACTGCTCATTGACGATACACTTGGTCACCTTGGAGCTCTGATGGAGATGGACAACAAGATTCACATTGTTTTCATGCCTGCTAACACAACAACCATTTTATAGCCCATGGATCAAGGAGTCATTTTGACTTCCAAGTCTTATTGTTTAAGAACCGCATTTCATAATGCGGTAGCTGGCATAGATAGTGATTCTTATGATGGATCTGGGCAAAGGAAAAGGAAAAACTTCTGAAAGTGATTCATTATTCTAGATATCGTTAAGAACATTCATGATTCATAGGACGAGGGTAAAATATCAACATTACAGAAGTTTGGAAATAGTCAATTGTAACCCACCTGGGTGACTTTGCGGGGTTCAAGACCTCAGTGGCGGAAGTAACAGCAGATGTGGTGGAAACAGCAAGAGAACTAGAACTAGAAGTGGAGCCTGAAGAAGTGACTGACTTGCCGCAATCTCACAGTAAAACTTGGGCGGAATAGGAGTTGCTTCTTGGGGAGGAGCAAAGAAAGTTGTTTCTTGAGATGGAAACTACATCTGATGAAGATGCTGTGAAAGTTCTTGAAATGACAAGAAGTGTTTAGAATAGTTGATAGAGCAGCAGCAGGGTTCGAGAAGACTGACTTCAAATTTGAAAAAAGTTCTGTGGGTAAAAGGCAATTATTAAACAGGACCAAGTTGTATGGAAAATCACTCGAGAACAGAAGAGTTAATCCATGTGGCAAACCTCATTGTTGCCTTTTTTTAAGAAATTGCCACAGCCACCCCAGCCTTCAGCCACCACCACCCTGATCAGTCAGGAGCCATCAACATCAAGGCAAGATCCTCCATCAGCAAAAAGATGATGACTCACCAAAAGCTAAGGCGATGGTCAGCATTTTTTTTTTTTAGCAATAAGGTGTTTTTTNTAGCAATACGGTGTTTTTTAATTAAGTTATGCACCTTTTTAGATATGATATCATTGCACGCTTAATGGATTTCAGTATAGTGTAAATATGACTTCCATATTCACTAGGAAAGCAAAAAAAAGTTATTTTACTCACTTTATTGTAATACTTTATTGCAATAGTCTAGAACAAACCTACAGTATCTCCAAAGTATGCCTATATGTCTTGCTTTATAGTTATCAAAAATCCAAACTGCTCCCAATCTTCATTTTTTCCATTGTATTCTTATGTATCTTCACTGTCCACCCCCTACTTTACAATACACCCACGCACACACACTTGTTTGCTTCTGGCTTATCATATACTTCCTAGTTCAGTTAATGGCATCGAATTCCACTCTGTCACTCTGAGTAGTAACATCAGACTCATTTTGGGTTTCTTCCTTGACTTCATTATCTATCCAATTAGTAATCAATTTCTGAGTATTCCACATCATCTGATTGTTTGACTGCTACTGTCTTCGTTCAGACAGTTGCCATCTTACTATTGCACTAACTTCTTGTTCATTTTCATGCAAATATATTCTCTTTCATTTCAATCCGTCCCCTAGGGCAATGGTCAGCAAACATTTCAATAAAGGACTAGAGTATGTTGGGTTTTGTAGGCCATAGGTCACTGTCTACTCAGTTCTGCTGATAGAGATGAAAACTGAGATACACGATATATAAATTCATGGGCATGACTATGATCCAATAAGACTTATTTACAAAGACAGAAGGCATGCCAGATTTGGCCCATTTGGTGTAGTTTGCAGGCTCCTGCAGCAGGATTTTGTCCTAAAAACTGAATCTGATCATAACTCTTAATATTTTCTGTTGAATTACCTTATCTATAGGAATATTTCCCAATGATAAGTTCCCTAGAGTCAAATGGGATTATAAACATGCAAAACACAAAATTATATGTACCATATTAAATATGCAGTTAGCACCATATTCAACTGACAGGAGAATTTTTTGCATGAGTTCTATCTTTGTACATATTAATTTGTGCTTTAGTAGCAAAAATAAAGGCATAGTAAGAAATGAACAATTTGTCTTTAACTGTTATTTAATTTTTCAAGATTTTATTTATTTATTTTGAGATAGACATAGCATGAGCAGGAGGAGGGGCAGAGGCAGAAGGAGAGGAGAGAATCCTCAAGCAGACTCCCAACTGAGCGTGGAATCCGACATGGAGCTGAATCTTATGACCCTGAGATCACCACCCGAGCCAAAATCAAGGGTCAGATGCTTAACCGACTAGAGCCACCCAGGTACCCCATAGCTATTATTTTAATAATGGTTTAAAATTACTTTATTGTGGAATGATACTTTTTAATAATCCATTGTATTTTTTATTAATAATTTTTCTTCAAGTTCTTCACCCACTCAGGTTGAAACGTGGTTCATGGAAAGGGCAAAACTCAGCCAAGACAAGAGCAAGTATCTGTTTGGTTTAAACTCTCAAAATAATCTTTTGAAGTTCATTTTAAGTGCAAAAATTGTGAAAGATATGCCTTTCATCTGTAAGAGTCAGATTGTGTTGAGAGGAAAAAATGATATACAGATTTATAATGCTTTGAAATTTGGGTCTTTGCTGATCCTGATGAGATTGCATCTCCCAGGGTAAGCTAATTCCTAGAGATAGCAAGGGACTCCCCTGAGATGTGTCTTTTCTGTGCAAACGGACCGATCCAGCGTTCAGACCCAGCTATATCTCCTTTATCAAACTCTCACAGGCTGAGCCACTCTGCCTCTGCCCTAACATCACCTCGGGGCCGGGTACCAGGCAACCAGGGCAATCCTGACACCTCAGAGCCTATTGAAGTTAGTCAAAAAGCCAATCCTAAACCTGTTTGGACTGCTTACCCTGCCTTGCCAGTCACCTCCCATGAAAACCACAATTAAGGCTTGGGTCCGTGCTTTCCCCTTGCTCCTCTGCCTCCCGACTGAACTTCCCCATGTAGCATGTCACACACCTCCTGTTTCTAGGGCTCTGTGAGTATAAATTTTCCTTCATAGCAATCGTTTCCATGTCTCTGTGTCCTACCACGCCTGATTGAAATAAATCCTGGGTACATTTGAGAACAAGATTTCAGAGGTCAGGGGCGCCTGGGTCGCACAGCGGTTAAGCGTCTGCCTTCGGCTTGGGGCGTGATCCCGGTGTTATGGGATCGAGCCCCACATCAGGCTCCTCTGCTGGGATCCTGCTTCTTCCTCTCCCACTCCCCCTGCCTGTGTTCCCTCTCTTGCTGGCTGTCTCTATCTCTGTCGAATAAATAAAAAAAATCTAAAAAAAAAAAAAAAAAAAAAAAAAAAGATTTCAGAGGTCAACCTTTGGGGACCTGATCATTTTGAGTTTTTACTCTGTCTCACGAGGTAACAGGTTCCTTTCTCAAGTCCCACCTGAGCCTTTCCAGGCAGTTCTACTGTCTCTCAAAACTACTTCCCAAGCAAAAGGGAAGGAATAAATGCAAGTTAATTGGGGAACCCTATCTGCTTGGCTACTGATTCAAGTGATTTGAAGCAGTCAACTTTCACCAAAAAAAAAAAAGACACTTGTTCTGTGGTTTTCAAGGCAAAGCAGATTTTCTCTTTCCCACATATACCTGTGGATTTCAGGCCCTTATTTTTCTTAGGGGCTTGTTTTGGCTCATGAATCCCTCTCTTTTGCACAATTGATTAGTCTACCTTCACACACTCTCACACACACACACAATTTATGGACATCAAGATGAAAACAAAACAAAATACCCTTGTGTTTGAGTTGTGAACCCTCTAAAGTGTGGGACTTGGGGCAGGGTCCCTTTTATCTGGGACTCAGAAGGTACTGAATCTGTTAGATATTGAGTCTTATGACAAATCTATACCATTTAAGACAATACAGAACTATTAAAATAATGGTATTATAATCAAAAGCCAGAAACAGACCTAGGCATTTATTTAAAAATTGATATTTGACAGAGAAATAATCCAAAATGGGTAAGAAATTTTTCAACAAATGGTCCTGGACAATTACTTACGCCCACAGAAGAAACCACACAGTCCCAGACCTAACTTCAACACCTTGGCCAATGTTGAACTTGAATTGCAGAAACAATTTTCATTTAGTATAAGTAGGTCCCAAATATTGCATAAGATACATATAAACCAAAAAAATTCTTTGTTAATCTGCTCCAAATTTAACTGAGTGTCCTGTATTTTATCTTGCAGCACTAATTAATGGTTATTATTAAAATGTTTACCACAAACATGGGCTTTTAATTCATATAAAACAGTTACAGCTTAACTGTAGGAAATCTCAGTCAATAAATGTTGCTAAAAATATAAGTACAAGGAAACATTTTAAAGTGTAGGAGTTTCAAGCTCTTTATAAATACTAACAGCTCACCAGTAAAGAAAGTGGCAAGGCCAGAAAAGCGATTTCTATTTAGCTATTTCATCATCTTTAGATGCATGATTCCTCCATTCATCAGTTGACTTAATGAACAAGTCAGATTTACCAACCTTCATTTTCCTTCTCACATCTGTCCCCAGTGCACTGGGAGGATGAAGAACCATCCATCCAATCGTAAAGGTGATGAGCCAGTGTTGCAATGGAGAGTAGATATTTCCCAGCACTCTCCCCGTTTATATCCAAGGACACTGTCGCTTGGCGCTCCCCTGCCAGGACCTGTTCTGATGTCCTGGCCGGTGGAAAAAAGCAGTGCGCCTGAGCAGAGGAGAGCTCCTCGGTGGTTCACACAGCAGCGGTTCAGCGGAGCACAACAGCTTTCCAGGAATATATGATAGGTTTTATAATATTTCTAAAAAACCTTCATCTGGCAAGACTAGTACCACCTAAAAATTTTTTTTATCTCTAATTCCTATGCCTCTGACCTCTAGTCATGGTTTTATTGAATTCCTTCAGGGCGCATAACTGTGCACTGGGCTTGGGATACATGAGACCCTCGTCCTTAAGGAATACTACTTAGTAGATGAGAAAAACATCATGAAGAGAAACTAAAAAAAAAAAAAAAAAAAAAAAAAAAAAAAAGAGGCATTNTTTTTCTAACAGCTGAAAGAAAGGGATGGCTAATATCCAAAGAGCTTTAGTGAAGTGGGAGAATCATGACCTGAGTTTAACAGAGGGAGGGAGTCACATGGCAGACTGAGCAGAAAGAAGAAAGCTGTGGCAGAGACTGCTGGTTGTTCTGCAGGATCCGGGGTCCCCTTTTTGCCCTTAGTTTAGAACCCTCACAGTTTGGCTGGGCTCTATGGTCACCCAGAATAAAGACTACATTTCCCAGACCCCATTGCATCTAGGTGTGGGCTTGTGATTAAGTTTTTAGCCAATAGAATCAATAGAATGTAAATGAAAACCTTGTGTGCTGTTTCCTGAAAATGTCTTTGGGGGGGTGGGGGCTCTGGAAACATGAGGTACAGTGTCAACGGTGGTGGAGCAGCAAGACCCACCAAAGAAGCCTTGGCCTCCAACAGTAGGCAGTGCCATACTGTTCACCTTAAGAGCTTACTCCCAGATTTCATTTCCAGAATTGAGAAATGAACATTTCTCCTGTTGAAGCAGGTCCCACGTTGGCGATATTCTACAAAATAAAAGAGTAACTACTCACAACAGATACCTAACTCAATGGCAAAATCAACTGCTTCATAAGAAATCGAAACTATGGATACCAGAATATATTTCCAAAAAAGAGTGAACTTGTAAGGCTTTTAGAAGTTTGTTATCCCCTAGGGCCATTCAGGCAAGTTTCCAATTGAAGACCAAGGCAATGATGAAAATATTTGAGACCAACTCTAAATGAGCCTGTCATTGAAGAGATTTATTTTCAAGAAGAGATCACAGGGTCAAAAAAGAAAAATAAGGATCATTTCCATTGAAATAGCTCTAGCCAACTCCTACCAAATCCGGCTGAAAATAAGTACAAGTTGACTTGCAGTGAAATTAAATATAACTTCTGGCCAATCTCTCTTAATCCTTAAAGATGGTTGCAATTGATTTGTGGAAGAGCCAGCAAAACATCTCACATCGGTACACCGTTTTCTGGAAAATCTGTCTGCACAATGAAAAGATAACTAACTAAGGGTACTTAAAAAAAAAAAAAAGAGAGACCTAATTTCCTAGGAATTTACTTGGCTCCCCACCCCAATTAACAAAGCACAAAATAAACATACAAGATTGAGCATTACTTAGCAATTTGAAAAAAAAAATCAGTATTTATTTCAAACACAATTAATTTAAAGAAATTTCTATTACCATTATCAAGCCATTAGTGGAAACCTCCAAATAATTCTATAAGGCACAGAGTAGACATTCCTTGCTTAATCTTTTTATTCTTTTTGATTTCTTGTTTTCAAAGGTGCCTAATTTTACTAGACTGGTATTTTAAACCTCTTAGATCATATTTTTTTAAGTTCTACCTACCTATATCTTTTCACAAAGAATTTTACTGGCAGATGAGAACTTTATGTTATAATTTCTATATTCAGGAAAGGTAGGTATTTCCGTGGCTCACCTTTTGGAGACCTTCCAGGTAAGAGGCCAGTGATGGCTGTTGGGCACCACGGGGCAGACTGAATTTGATAACAGCCGTCACACTTCCCATGCTCTGCAAGCGACATGAGCCACACCAACTCCATTATGACCAGGACAGTGGCCACTCTTACTTAGTTCCACAGAAGCAATGAAAGAAGATGTTAGAAACAGATCCACAAAATAAACCTTGTTGTAGGTATACGATTCAAATATCCCCATCTT
Source organism: Ailuropoda melanoleuca (assembly GCF_002007445.2). Taxonomy (NCBI): domain Eukaryota; kingdom Metazoa; phylum Chordata; class Mammalia; order Carnivora; family Ursidae; genus Ailuropoda; species Ailuropoda melanoleuca. The sequence goes on from NC_048222.1 coordinate 127,678,370, forward strand.
CGTATAAAGTCTTGTGTTAAAATCTGTTCAGCCTAATATTTTTTTCAAAAGGTGATGAGGCAGAATAATAAACTAGATAGACAAGCAGAGGACCTTAAAGAAGTTCAAATATTTATATATTGTTTATATATCCACTTACATAACATGAGCCAATAAGGCATCCCTGCTTTTTTACATTTCAACTCATTCAGATCGCTCTTGAAAAAGGGTCATCAGTGATGGCTTAATCATGAAATTCACCAGAAGTTCATCAGCCTTTGTTTAACATGACCTTTCTGTAACCTCTGACAATGATGAATACTTCCCACTTCCAGAAAAATCTCTGCTGTCTTGGCTTCTGCAGTACTATTTGCTCTTGGTTACCTCTCACCTCTCTGAGCAATCCTTCCAAGTCTACTTTTTCTGGCAGTCCCTGAAGTGTCAATGTTCCCTAGGATCTTGATCATGGTATTTCCTTGCACAGCGCATTCCCATGGTTCATGTACTAGTCATCTGTTAAAGGATCCAAGTCCTATAATATTATCAATGTCAGTACACTCCAAAGATTCAGTGTTATATTCTGGATTTTTTTCACTTGAATACCCCAAAGAAACCAAATCTGTTCCAAGGTAGGCTTATTTTTTAGTATCTTCCCTCTCTCACCCCATCATCATCCAGCCACAAAATCCTATTTATTCTACAGGCTAAATATCCTTCATATTCATGGTTTTTCTCTTAATCTCTGTTCCCACTGACTCTTACTCAGCAGTCAGCTGGACCTCTGCAAAAATCAAAAGAAAAACAAGCAAAAGCTACCTAAGTAGCTTTCTTGCTTTTAATTTCATCCCATTTTCATTATACAATAACTTATGTGATTCTGCGAAAATATCTAATATAACCACTTTCCTATTCAAAATCTTACAGTGGCTTTCCTTCACCTATTAGGTCAACATCCATATCTTTGCAGAGTATGGGAAACCATTCATACCGCGTACACCTTCACTTTGGGGCTCATCTGTCACTCTCCACACAGTCACCCATGCCTCAGCCTCTTTGAACACTTATATTCACTACATGTACTATGATTTTTCTCACCTCTGCAGCTTTGCTCATGCTGGTGTTGTTAACTGGAAAATCCTTCCCTTCTTTTCCTACTTGGAAAAGTTATCATTAAAGATTCACACGAAAATCTTTTCTCCTGTGGCTTTCTCCCGTACAGTCTCCTATATCCTCTTTCTTGAGTTCCTCTGCATTTTGTACATGTTTTCATTACAGAAATTTACACAATGGCCTGTAAGCATTTCTTTACATGTACACTTTTCCTTCTTGGGGGAAAGGAACCATGTCTTATTCATTTTTCCACATCCAACACCAGACACAGTGCCTGGTGCTCAAAAAATATTTGTTTTATTCATATTAAGCAGAAAAGGAAGTATACAGATAAAAGACAAGTCTTTGATTTCAAGGAAATACATTAAAAATCTAAAGATTTATCATGAAAAAATATATAGATTTGCTTTTATTCCACCAGAGAGTAGAACTGGTAAAATTTATGAAGAAGAAAATTTATGTTTGATAAAATAATGTACTCTCTAATTATTGGAGTTATCCAACAAACAAATAGGAAATCCCAAGAGTTAATGAGCTTCCTGTTACTAGATTCAGGCTGAAACAATATGGCGTAATCAAACAGAATGTGGGCTATATTCAGTACTTGTATTGGATGAGGGTTTAGACCTCCACAAGTCTGATGTTCCTCTGTGAGCAAAAAGAGATAGGTTTTGAGTGATTTTGAAATAATCTTTTGAGGAAATAAGATGATTTAATATCTCTGCCTTAACTTTGCATTTAATGCTTATTTTAAAATCAGTTCAGTGTTGATAAAGGAGTTCACTGAAATATTATAATTCCACAATTATATATATATATATATATATATATATATATTATTCTGGGAATGCATAACTAGAGACGTTGTAGTAGAGTTATTTGGGAGGGAAGCAATAAATATTTAACTGATGTGGGTACTTAGGAAAGATGGACATATGAGTCAGATAAACGGAAGGTCAAATAGCACCTTTGTTACCAATAAAGATAAACTTTGTTAACTGATAAGCCACATTCTTCTGCAGGCATAATAAATAACCCCTGTATTAAAAATACATCCCCCAACAAAGATGCAAGCTTCCCGGCTGACAGAGAGTAGACAACAGAGTAGCAGGAATATTGGGAGGACCCAGAAAACATGGAGCCAACTCTGCTTTGTTTCTTATTTTCAAAAATCAATAGAGCGCAGTGAGCAAGGAGATGGAAAGAAGCTAGAAGTCCTACTTTTACAGATTCTGCTGGAAAGCTAAAAGGAACAGTTCTAATTTACTTGCAAGAGCAATGTCTTTCAGTTGCCTCTTACTCTACAATTAGCTTTACATGTTAGAAAACACAACCTTGCTCAATCCTAAAGACCAACCTCTTTCTTTAGACTGCCTTGTTTTCCTGTTTACTCATGCACCCATGCATTCAACAAACATTTATTAAATGCCTACCATGCTCCTGGTTCTTCTGTGCTAGTGATCAAAGACAAATAAGCCTCTCTGTCTTTAAAGAGCTGTAGCTGGAGAAATGGCCTATTAACTGATGATGATGATGATGATGATAAGTGATATACGGGAAAATAGAGGCAGGAATATTACACTGTGAACCCAAAAGTGAAGGAGAAATTAATTACTGGAAGAAAGGAAAAGGGACATGGTAACGAAAATGCCAAAGATGGAGGGGAGTCCTGANAAGTGATATACGGGAAAATAGAGGCAGGAATATTATACTGTGAACCCAAAAGTGAAGGAGAAATTAATTACTGGAAGAAAGGAAAAGGGACATGGTAACGAAAATGCCAAAGATGGAGGGGAGTCCTGATGAAGGCTTTGAATGATGAAGAGATGCTCACTGTTAGAAAGTGGGTGGGAACAAAGATATCCCTGGAAAAAGAATGTCCATGGACAAAGGTACAGATATTTGCATATGCAGAACTTCATAAAGCATTAAACCAAATGAAAAGTATGGCACAGCATTTGATATATAAAATAAATATATTTGATATATATATATAATACATAAAATATTTTCACATTGAACTTAAGCTTATTAAAGCAAGGAACTTTTGTATAGTTTAATATGGTCACAAGGACCTAGAGGTGAGACATTTTGAACTAGGTAATAATAACCAAATGATTTAGGGATTTATTCATTAACCATTATTAAATAGCCTCTGGATCCCTCATCTTTGGCTGATTTCCAACAGTCATATCTCAGAGGTCTTGGCACTTGATGTCTGAATTTAAGAATTTATGTCTATAATATAAAGACCAAAAATATTTTGCTTCTGGGTCATTAAAATTTTTAGAATAATAAGCCATTCCTTGCAGTCTGTCTGTTTGGTAGAATGCCATTCAGGAATGTGTTCTCTATCTGAATTCATAGGGGAAATAAAGCAGTGCTCTTATTAAGGAAATCCATTTCCTCCAAAAGGATAAAGTATGACAAGGACTGTTTTTTCAACGTAATGTAAATTTCATAACATCAGCAGTGTGCCACGCAAACTGCTCAATGGAGAGGCTCTCACACGCCATAGCCACAGAATGTACGGGCTCAGAAGAGACAGAGATTATATTCGCCTCAGCATGGGCACGTCCTCCATACAGCTCTAAGATCCACGATGATGAATCTCCTTCTAGCTCTTGAAGTCTTAGTCTAGTACATAGCATCCTTCAGAACAGCTAAAATGATGAAAATTTTCTTCTCTCTCTCTCTATTTCTTTTCTTTCTTTCTTTCCTGTCTCTTTCTCTTCACAGATACAGCCCCAGTGATTGAAAGCCTGACCTGCAAATCTGACAATTCGACTTATCTAGGACTATCTCCAAGTACAAGGTCGACATTATCTCAGCCTGCATCCTGTGTAATTATAGTATTTGGCTGGCATTGCTGAACAGGGGCTGAAATCCATCAGGTTCTAGTTAATCTGCCTTGAGTAACCACAGCTGGTTGGCTGGAAGAAAATGATTATGAAATAAAGTTGTGTGTCTTAATAATAAAGATAACTGATATGCAGGGCAGGATGGCTCTAAGGTTAACCTTTTCCTATATATGACGATGGTATAATGTAAGGGAACAGGAGTTATTTCTGTAAAGTCTTTTTTATTTTGTATTTTGTGTCTCCTTTCTTTTCACCTTATCTGATTTCCCACCAGTCCTGAATTTTCATTACTCTTCAGTGAACCACATATATTAACCCTTTGGATGTTTTCCAAATAGACCAAACTAGAAATTTAATGGGCATGAGATCAGCTTCCTTCTTTTTAATTAGTCTTCAAACTTAATCTTGTCTTGTTTTATTAAGAATCAGTTTATCTTGCTAATGCTGAGCTATGAGTTATTCACACTGCAGATAGGATGACGATGAATTTACATGGTGATATTAGATGAGATTAGTGTGTCTAATGATATGTGGCACAGTACAAGCTGTATTTTCAACACTTAAAACAGGCCTACAGAGCTGGGGAAAACGCCCCATCACCATCTATACAATACAAACAACTCAGCATACATCCAATTCAATAATTGTGACTCCTTCCAACAGTAAGAGATGGTCCTAAAATTATTTATCCAGCAATTGTGGAAAGGCACAGATGGGGGTACGGTGCTTAGAGCACAGATTCAACAGTCATACCCAGCTCTGCCATCATTAGCTGTGCAAATTGCTTAACCTCTCTGTGCCTAAGTTTTCTCAAATTTAAAATGGAAATGATAATATTAATAGCTGCCTCGTGAAATTATCAGAAGATTAAGTGAGTTAGTATATTTAAGCGCTTAGAACTGTGCCTGGCATTTCATAAGCATGGAAAGTGTTCACTGTCGATGATATTGAAACAGCTGAAGAAACAGGACTCGCCGGATCGAGATCCTGTTGTGTAGTCAGCAACCACAACTTGCAAGGTCTTTAGCTCTAAATACTTGTGTTTGATACTTGACTTCAGGCTATTAACATTTAACCAGAGGCTCATAAGTAAGATGAACTATGGTTAAACCCATCATGTTAATGCGTCTACTTATAAGAAAATAAAATTGCACATAAAAACGGTATGCCATGGATTTCTTTTGGCAGGGTAGGATGAGAACAGGAGAGGACAAGGGAAGACAATTTGCCAAAGGCCAATGCATCTGGACATGGTGGCTCTCAGGCTCTTCCATATTCCATAGCTGTCATGTCCTTACAGCACAAGACCGACATGACTGTGGACGTTCTCCCTGCAAAGGAACTCATTTCAGCTTCTGGGTTTCCAAGTTCACTCTGGCATTCATGTCTTGGCTACTGCACTGACTCTTCTTTCTTCATAATTACATCTCTAATGTAAATGCGTCCAGCAATGATCCTTAATTACATCCTCTTAATTACATACCTACTGCGGATGCATGCCAGCTCCTCTTTGTCAATGTTTAGTCAACTGGGTAATACTAAACTAAACAAATACATAGGCACATAAGAAAATCATCAGTGGGGGCTTTGGGATCAAAAGATAGGCTGAGGGATATGCATTTTGAATAACTTCCGCTAAGTTTTTTTTTGTGGTCTTGTAAATTTGGGGAATTGTTTTGAATCGTGTCACAACACCTCTTTCATTTTTACAAATCTTATCTGAATTTCTAAAAGATAACAAACGAAAAAGCTTGAGGACAGACTCTGGATGTCCGTTGTATGTGTGTGTTTAGAAGATTTCAAGACATCATACATACATTATGTATTTTTGTTGATCTTGCAATATCCTCTTTTATTTTACTTGAATAGAACTTATAAAAGGCAAAACATGTCAAAACACACAGATCCTCTTTAAATTAAAAAACATAAACCATCCACTCGAGAGTCATTTTGATGTAAACTAAATTTCTGCCCAGGTGCTTATTTCTTACCGTAGTAAATCTGCACAGCTCTTATTAATGCCAAGGAAACTTACTCAAGTTTCCTAATGGAAAGATAATTTAAGAACAAATGTATTTTGAAAAAGAACTACCACTGTCAATTGGAAGAAAAGAAAAACCTCCTTTGTGAAAGCTCGATGCTGGGTGGGGGAAGCACCTCTGTTTTCGGTTGTAGAGAAGAAACTGTTTCCCAGGCATCATCTTTGCAGATGCAGTTTCTAATGGGGGATTTTAAGATCCTTCTTTTGCTCCCAGAGTGTGTCTCTAGATATAAGAAAGAGACTATATGGAATTAAATCACTTTAGTAAAATATTAAGAAGTCTATCTCTTTTAAACATATCATTATGAAAATAGAATTTTCATAAGCTCTCACTTTCTAGGGTTTTTATTTTTTTAAATCAGTGGTCTTTTTTTTTTCTTTAATAATATTCAGTGCTGCTTGTGTTTCCATTCCTATAGTGAGCTTCCTAACATCTGTTTTCCATTTTTCTTTAATTTCCACTCATGACCTTTGGCCTACTCTCTGTGTTTGGAAAAAAACAGGAATTAAAGTTGACATTATCTCTGTGCCTTCTCCAAACTGCATAAATTCACATTCTCAGCAGCCTCGTATCTAAGTACAGGCTTTCTGACCACAAAAGCAATTTGTCTACCTATTGTTTGGGAGGACATTTCATAATGTTCTAAATAGAAATCGGCAATCCCAGAATCGGGTTCTGGGGTGCTGCCAGGGCTTCAGAGCACCAGAATATTTGTTCTAGATCTGTGGCCTCTGTGGGAAATTGCTCTAGCCATGACACAATGTGAACTTCTTTTTATAATTATAATAGTCTCTCGCATGAGACTGAAGAATGTGACACTAATACGGACAGTATGAGAATTATGTTGTACACATTTAAAAACATTAGGGAAATGAGCAGGTACCCAATGGTAATGCTAAGAAGTTAAACTATTCACCAAAAGCAATGATGAATTAAGCAAAGAAGAATATTATACTAATGCAGTCTATACAGTGGAGCGTAGAAAGCATGAGCTATGATACCGAACCCACAGATAGCAAATATTCTGAATAGGGGGGTGAATGGGTGAGGGATTATCCGGGGAATCCCACATTTTTTAATGATGTTGAATGTAGTGCAATACACATTTTTATGCTTCCTTCTTTTAATTAAACTAAAATCTACATACAAAGAAGTATATAGATCTTTCGTATACAACTTGGTGAAGTTTTTCATATGTATATACTTGTATTCCATGCCCTCTTAAGCAGAATATGCCTAAAGGAGATTAAGTTTTCTTGCTCTCTCAGGCTCAGAAATGATGGTGTTAAAATATTGTAATGCCCTCAGGGTCTAATGATGTGACTAGATGTCTTTGCCCTACATTAAAAATGGTTGTGCTTGGGGCACCTAGGTGGCTCAGTCAGTTAAGCTTCTGACTCTTGATTTCAGCTCAGGTCGTGATCTCAGGGTCATGAAATAGTGCCCTGCATTGGGCTCCACGTTTGGTGGAGAGTTGGCTTGAGATTCTCTCCCTCTCCTTCTGCCCCTGCCCCCACTAGTGCTCTCCATTTCTCTCTCTCCCTCTCAAATAAATAAGTAAATCTTTTTAAAAAATGTTTTAAAAGTATGGTTGTGCTTTATCTTATTTTGGTCCTTTTTGTTTCCTGCAGATTTTCTGTCTCCTTTTATATTTTAACTTATCTTAAATGCCGGGGCCTAACACGGGGTCAAATAAAGATGTTCAACCCATGTTTATAGCAATGAATTGAATATCTGATGTCCGTGCATGTAGACATTACATGTATAATGAAAGTGAATAATATTGAGTATTTCTGTCCCAAGAAACAAATATTAGTAACGCTAATGAGTTTTTAGAGATTGCAAAATATCTTGCTTACCCAAACTGGGGTAAAGCTTGCCACGTTAATATTTTATGAGTTCCGCTGACTGTAGAGCTGCTTGTGCTACTGACTGAGAGCTGGGCTACAACGATGCTGGAAGAACTTCACCAGGCAGCGCGATGATTGGCTGAGAATGGCTACAGTCACATTACACAATAAGACAAATCCTGTGAAAGACTATTCAACAAGCAGCCTGCCTCGGCTGTCTAGAGGTTACACCCAGACTTCATTTGATGTGTTTGAAAGCTGCAAAGACATTTAGCTTTACTCTGTTCAGAACTGGCAAAGATTATGCTACACAATCTTGAAGAGTTTCTTCGATTTTTACAACCCATATGCTCCATTGGGAAGGGTTGGAAGGAATGCACCACAGTTGTAAGGAAGGTTTGTCACATAGGGCGTGAAGTCCCAAGACTCTAATTTGCCCATGTCACCCTCCCCTTTCCCCTAGTGTGTGTTGCTCACGTGAATGTTATAGAGACAAAAAAAAATGGTGAAGAAGCCCTGACCTTTGATTTCCAATTTGGTAAAGAAAATCCTACAGAGGATTTATANGTGTCACCCTCCCCTTTCCCCTAGTGTGTGTTGCTCACGTGAATGTTATAGAGACAAAAAAAAAAATGGTGAAGAAGCCCTGACCTTTGATTTCCAATTTGGTAAAGAAAATCCTACAGAGGATTTATAAGAAGTCCAAGAAACGTAGCATTCCCTGAGAAGCAGAAACCACAGATAACCAGATCAGTAACTGTTACCCAAAACTCACTACAGAGAGAGAATTATGCTATTAGCCAAGACAGATGACTTCCGGCCGCCACACATGCTCCACGGCACCCCAGCCCTGCCTCAACCTGCGAGGCCACTTCACTAGAAACAGAACTAACAAAAATCTCAGCTTTTCTACTCCTTTCTGCAGTAGCAACTAGTTTTACAAGTTTTCTTTAAGGAGTGACTTTTCTATTTATTGACATAAAAAGCTTTTTATACAGATTATGCTGCATATTTCATCATCAAACAGCACACTGCCCTTAGAGAAGCACTGTCTCTTAGAGGGTAGAATACAGAATTTTCTGGGGGGAGAAAAAGTGAGCCTAAAACAAAGACAAACCTTATAATGTTGCCTGGATCTCTCGATCTTTTTCTCCAGATGCCCTCTTATGCAGTTCTTTGAACTCACAATTAAAGAAAGAAAAAGAAAGAAAGAAAGAAAGAAAGAAAGAAAGAAAGAAAGAGAAAGAAAGAAAGAAAGAAAGAAAGAAAGAAAGAAAGAAAGGAAGGAAGGAAGGAAGGAAGGAAGGAAGGAAGGAAGAAAGGAAGGAAGAAAGGAAGGAAGAAAGGAAGGAAGAAAGGAAGAAAAGAAAAAGAGAGAAAGAAAGAAAGAAAGAAAGAAAGAAAGAAAGAAAGAAAAAGAAAGAAAAACTGTTAATGCTTTTCTATCNGGAAGAAAAGAAAAAGAAAGAAAGAAAGAAAGAAAGAAAGAAAGAAAGAAAGAAAAAGAAAGAAAAACTGTTAATGCTTTTCTATCCTTTTAGAACAATAGGAAAGTAACCAAACTGCTTTCCATGAAGTAGAGAAGTATATAAATAAATCAGAAATCTTAACAAAGGCTAGCTATTTCTGTCCACCATCGTGCTTGAAAACTAGGAATTTATTTTTGGTTGATTTTATATTTTTTCTCTAGTGTGTCATAAGAATGATCATCAAAGTAATAAAAGAGGGTTTTTTTTCTTGATACCAGAACCATGAAATATAAGACATAAATCTGGCTAACCATTTGTACAAATTTTTATTTAAACATGATTGAATCCCTTTTAGTATTCTGAATATATGACCCTTCACTCTTCCAAGTTTCTTAGATCCTTTTTGAATATGTCTTATTCTCCACTACAAAGTTTGTGTATCCGATGTTTATTCCCACTTTCTTAAAAAAAAAAAAAATTAGTCTTGGCATAGTACAGGCATACTTTTGATGTTTGTTTCCTCCTCTTTCTTAAAATAAAGGTCCAAAAACAATTCCAAAAGAGCCAATGATCTCTTGATTCTCTGAACACTTAAGGCACTTTCTTCAGGAATCATCCAGTCGTAACTACTATTTGCATTAGGCCCAGTTTGCGCACCTCCCCAGGTCGGACCGCTCTCATCTGCGCTCCTCTTGCCTCTGCCACTTGCCCTGCTTCCCCCCAGCCGAGAGCCCGGACACAGCGACTCAACGTCGCCCCAGCTTCCAGAAGCCTGGCCTCCTGGGCTCCTGGACATTTGAGGTGCAACAGTGCCCAACACCTAAGTCCTCTCCAGTGGGGTCATGGAGACCCGGCTGCTCTGGGACAGGCAGGAGAGCACAACCCGGAAGTGCAAGAGAGTCAAGGGAAAGGAGGAGAGGGAGGGGCGAGGGGAAAAGAGAAGAGCCCGCAAATTCTCTCAGTTCTACCTTGCTTCTCAGCCATTCTAGTGCACGACCCCCCACAGTGCTTCTCCGGAGCCACCCCGTTCAGGCGGTCTTTTCTTGTGACTCTCTGACCAGCACAGTAATGTAACATTTGTACTGACTTTCCCTCTATCTCTGACTCACACCCAGTTTTCTCTCCTTCTTGCTTCCCTTAGAGATCTATTCCTCCGAGAAAACGGTAGCACGGAAACCTCACCACAGGCCTTGTTTTCTGGGCAACTAGTGCTTTGACACCATGTTTACTGTATCTGGATGTAACCGAATAAGAATACAGAGGCGTTATCCTTCACAGCACCGGGCATCATACAAAATACCCAGCAGATGCTAAATAAATACTTACATTTCTGCTGGAATACTGCATTTCGGCTAGTTTAAAAAAGAAAAAGAAAGTAATATGTCTAAATACCTAATGGATACATCAAAACAGAGGCCTGTCCTTTATCATTTATTTTTATTAAAGTCTAAATATTTGCATTAAAGCATTGTTTAGCAGGCGATCCCCATAAGATAGATTATATTTAAAACCTATGTTTGACCTGTTTTCAGAGTGAGAGAAATAATATTTGTAGATTCAAAGCAGAAACATCTATTTTTATCATCTCCATTCTTAACCCTTGGCTGTTTCTAAATTTTCTAAATGGCACTTCCCCCCAACTAGGAAAATGTTGAACTAGAATTAAATGATTACAAGGCATCTGTGAATCTACATAAGTATCTTTTTATAGAGTTTTTTTTCAGCGGAGGCTGAATCGTCAACATCTGTCCTCATATATGCCAAAATACAAATTCCTTCACCACATGCTACTTCTCATTCCATGAGAAGAGACTTATGCTAGTTCTCAAAAAAAATAGATATTGACAAAGTTCTTTTTTTATCCAAATATTTTTACTTAAATATCTCTTTAATCCTGGTTTTTATTTTACTCTTTCAAAGATGGAAACAGAGATTCAGAGATTGCTCAAGGCCACACAGCATAGAGTGGCAATATTAAAACATAAAGATTTTAAATTCTGCAAGTTGCCTTTTTATCAGGCCAGATAAGAACCCATTTAGATACTTGGTAGCTCTTTCAAAAGTAACTGTCGCCGGTGTAGTTCTGACCAATTACCTCTTCTCTCAGCAGACAGTAGATTCCAGCTGTCTCTACAGAGTCAAGATACTGTCAGACCCTTGGATTTTAAAGACACCCTAAGACCACTCAACATATGAGAAAGAAACAGGAGTCAAGAGTTATCTGCTCTGCAATTACACTGAATCTCCTAGGAACTTTCCCATAATGCTAACCGATCACAATGGACAGTTAAAATAGAGGATTTTGCATTATATGCGTAATGCAATCACAACTGGTAAATTGAGATGGCCCGTTGTAGAACTGATACTACTAATGCCATATACAAATTCCCTAAAACCTTACATGGAAATTCATTTTCACATAACCCCACGCTTATGTTACATCAGTAGTAATTCCAATGCATTTATATTAGCTGAGGATTTCTCTATCAACTCACTCTCTCCATACGCCTACAAGCCTGGAGAGCACACATCAAGAGCGTGATGACTGGAAACAGGGGAGACAAATCTTATTACAGAAGCCTCAAATGCCAGATGTCAATTTAATCACTTAAGTTAATTCAGTACAACGTAAAGAATCATTGAAGATAATTTTGGAACAGAAGCAAAATAATCTTGGAGCTTCACTCGGGAAGAGTTTGGTGTTGTGTGTATCAGGAAGAGTAGAAGTCAGGAGATGATTGGAGATACTACTGACTCTGTCCATACAACAGGGACCAGATGCATGAGAGAGATGCAAGGGACAGCAGAGCGATGAAGCTCTGCGATTTGGTTCTTCTCTTTTTCTCCTCTCTACCTAAGGCTCTAGAGCTCCAGCTGGCTCCCACCTGCTCCACGTTGTTCTAAACTAAAGTGAGAGGAGGGAGCCGTGCAAACTGCTGACGATTGTCAGTCCTTCCAAGGTAAGAACCACATCCGCCGCCCCTTGTGTGGAGTTCCTCTCACTCCAGCTTGAGCAACAGTTGCTCTAGGCGAGATTAAGCATTCTGATTTTTTGTAAATGAAAGAACTAGCTGTAAATTCTAGATTTGAGAATTCTAAATTTGAATTCTAAGGCTCTCATACTCAAAAAAAAAAATGTAAACGGTCTGTAATGGAATAGTGACGTAGAGATACTTGCGCTGGATTTGGTTATGGGTGCTGTTTATTTGGAGTGGGGTGTGCACAGATGCACCCCGCATCTGGGTGTGCATGGGCTAGAATTCAATCTGTTCCTTCTTCTTTCCCATACCGTTTCCTAATAAAAAGTGCTTCAGTGGCATTTTTAAATAATTTTCAGATTTTGTGTTATTACCATTATTAAATAAGCTTATTATGACTTTTCGTCATCTTTTGTAATTCTCAGTGGCAATAAAGTCTCCATTACAATAACCTTCCCCTCTGCTGCTTAAATCTTGATTTATTTAATAGATGCTGGCAACATCAAAGTGAAACTAATGGGCCATAAGACAATTTTAACACCTTCATGGGCTAATTACTAAAATGGCCTTTATGTAATTCTCTAAGAACTGATCTCTGAGAAAATAACAACCTGGTGACAACATGAACTGAAAATTCAATGTTAAGCCTCATTGTAACAGACTAGCAAGTAATGGTTGCTTGGCCGATCCTAGTAAATCTGAATCAAATTAATACTCATCCAGTTCAATTATTATAACATTTGTTTAAAAACTTCTTTATTTCTATGAAATTGAATAGTTTAACTGAATTTTTCCAAACCAAAAAAAAAAATTTTTATTATATTGGCTACTGATCAATTCCTTAAGAAAACCAGTTGGCAGAGACTGACTTTTAGAAAAAAAAACAAACCTGACATATTTAATAGTTCCTATATAACTCAAGAGAGCCTAATATGCCACTGACCTCTGTATCAGGATATAAAACCCCATTGAGATAACTAAGTAGTAATAATGCCTTCTCGTTCCTCACATACAAATTGAGAAGAAAAAGAACTTCTAAATGAAAATATGGACTTAAACTAAATTCAGCTAACACAATGTGATTCCTACCCTTCAGAAATGGTTGTACTTCCCACTAATCAAGATTACTGAAATAAGAAATGTGCTTTCACCTGTATTACCACTAATATTTTGATTCAACAGAACATTAATTCTCTCTTTTTTTAATTGAAGTCTAGCTGACATACAATGTTACATCAGTTTCAAGCATACAACATAGCGATTCAATAACTCGGTACTTCATGCTATGCTCACCGCAAGTGTAGCTACCCCTCGTCACCACCATACGTGCTGTTATAATACCATTGACTATATTCCCTGTGCTGTACCTCTCATCCCCATGACTTATTCATTTAGTAACTGCAAGCCTGTGTCTCCCACTCGCTTTTCACCCATTTTGCCCAGTCCACTCCCCCCAACCCCTCTGGCAACCACCACTTTGTTCTTTGTATTCAGGGATCAGTTTCTGCTTTTTTGTTTGTTTGTTCGTTTGTTTTGTTTTTTAGAGTCCACATATAAGTAAAGTACCATGGTATTTCTCTTTCTTTGTCTGAGTTATTTCACTTAGCATATTACCCTCAGGATCCACGCTTGTTGTTGCAAATGGCAAGACTTCATTCTTGCTATGTAACCATTAGGTTCCTTCCATAAATGATTTTCCATATCAGGAAAAACTTCACCTTTCAGACCATCTCCAACCACCATAACAATTTTAAAATGAAGAAAAGTGAAGACAAACCCAATCACTTATTAGCAATGTTTGTGAAAACACAATCAAAGCAGTCTGGTCTCTAATTTTGAATTCAAATTTTTATCAAAAGCCACATTTGTCTTAACTAGTTAAGTAGACAATGACCTTCTTGATCTGCAATTACTTTGAAAACATAACAATCTGTTGTTTATTTTTTAATATTTAAAACCTGAAACAGGGGCCCCTGGGTGGCTCAGTCTGTTAAGCATCTGCCTTCGGCTCAGGTAGTGATCTCAGGGTCCTGGGATCAAGCCCCACATTGGGCTCCCCACTCAGTGGGGAGTCTTTTTCTCCCTCTCCCTCTGCCTCTGTCCCCATGCTCCTGCTCTCTATTTCTCTCTTTCAAAAGAAAGAAAGAAAAAAGAAAACTTGAAACAAAGCCAAATGTAGTTTTTAAATTGCTCTTACTTCTTTTACAATTACCATAGTACATGATCCCTCAAGTGTACATTAGATATATAACAAATATTTACAGATATAGTTTGTCCTTGTACACAAAGCCCTCACCAATGTATTGGCATAACTAAATAGTTTACTTTGCTTTCAGACCGTAAACAGAGAATTTACAAATTCTCAACCGGAAAAACCTGAACATCTATTTGAAGTCTGTTTAGCCTGAGGTGCTAGAAAATTCTTAAAGGCAATCACCTCAGATCCACTGGAAATGTGAGGCAAAGGTGAGCTTCATCAAGTAGCAAGTCATTCTTGACTATATTCAACAGCAGGAACACAACTAAATACATTCAACTCCTTCACACCTGTGGAGGATTGCATTTTTTGGGATTCTTAATATGTGTTTGCTGCATCATTTGGGAGTATTCAATTCAGCTATAGAAGTCAGGAAAAAATGGAATGGACAAAACTCATAAGAAATGTTAAAGAGTAAGTCAGTAAAGCATATTAAATGTGGATAGAATAAATGGAATATACGGTGTTTAATATAGGTAAAAACAATGGAACAAATGATTTTTATTTTTAGATAGAAAGGGATGGACAAACCAAGGAAACAAATACAAGCTTCAGCTCACGCCACCTTAAACTGACAGCCATGGTATCTTGGGTGCAGCCAGCAATTCATTCCCCAGTTGTGCTCTGCTTGCAGAATGCAAATATAAGCTAGAGCTGCGCGGTGAGCCACGTACTGGCCAGCACCCTTGGGCTTGCATGGCTCTAGTGTGCATGGGCTTCAGGCAACTTGCACCTGCCCGGCCCCTTTGTTTCACTTCCTGTATTAGTTTCCGATAGCCATAACAAATTGCCACAAACTCAGTGGCTTAAAACAACACAAATTTATTATCTTACAGTACTGTAGGTTAGAAGTCTGGCATGAATTTCACTGGGGAAAAATCAAGGTGTCAGCTGGGCGGCATTCCTTTCTGAAGGCTCCAGAGTAAAATCCGTTTCCATGCCTTTTCTAGCTTCTACAGGCCACTCGCATTCCTTAGCTAGTGGTTCCTTTCTTTCTCTCTTCAAAGTCGGCCACAAATATCACATCTTCCTGACCCTAACTTCATCCTCACATCTGTCCCAGGCTGCAGCTAGGAATGTTGTCCAATATTTAAGTGTACATGTGATTGGATTAGGTCCATCTACATAATCCAGAATGATCTCCCCATCTCAAGGCCCTAACACAATCACATCTTCAAAATCACTTTTGCCAAGTAAGACAACATACTGGCAGGTTCTGGGGATTAGAGGATGAACATCTTTGGGGGGCTATTCTGGCTACCACACCTGGTTCTCATAACCACACTATTAGCAGGGAAGGCCAGAGCATGTGAACAAGGCATTACCGAGGACTTGGGTGGGATGGGCCTTCCATCTGCTTGCTCCCTGTCATAAGCATGTCAATTTCTTCAGTCCCCTTTCCTTTGCTATTTCTGTATATTTGAAATTTATTTACTAAACTTTGTGGTTCCAACATCTTCATTTAGTCTGTCTTTGTTTCATGAGTTCTGTGATGATCTGAGGGAGCATACCTAGAGGCTTCCACTGAATCAAGGTAATTCCCCAAACAACAGGATTTTAGTCTTGGCTGGTCCCTGGTTGAAGCTTCCCGAGCCCCACAACCTCATATATGTAGCATAATCTGGATTAATTGCAAATGAGAAAATAAATTATTGGTCATTTATCCCTCCTGGAGTAAAACAAGTCTATTTCTGAAAGAATAAAAAACCAAATCCATCAAAAAGAAACTTAGAAAGCTAAGGAGGAAGAAGTAGCTATAAAAAGGGAAACGTTTTAATTCAGTAGGAACTGGAAACCAGAAGCAGCATACTGCTTGGATTGCCAGGAATGATAACTTTAATTTACGCCTGGAGTAGAAATTGAAGTTCAAAGAGGGAGGCAGTTTGTGGTAGACAAGAAAGGCCAGCCTCAAAGCAGAAGAGTTTAGAATTAGAAAAATAATTCTGACTTTTCAGTAGTGTGGGCCAAAAAAACCTGATTTAGGCATATTCTGGCCTGAATGATGAGATAAAGTTGTTTGTGTTCCAGGTTTTTAGTCTTATTTTTTTAGGCTGGACCCTGTCTCTATTTTTGGCAGCCATTATTTGCCTATCTACGTCAGTTCAACAAACATTTCCTTGGCACCTGTTACGTGTAAGGCATAGTGCGTTGTCTCAGCCAGGCTTAAACCAACAACTGTAGCATCTAAAGGCTTGCATGATACGGTCCTGCCAACCCCTCTACGTCTCACCTCAGCCTCCCCCTTCCTCGACCACAGAGTCTCCTTCCTGCTGCTCAAACACCCCAAGTTATCTCCTCTCTCAAAGTCTTTACTGTTGCTTCTTCCAGAACGCTCTTTCCAGGTTATTTTCCAGTTAGCCATTCCCCAGGTTGGGTACTGCTCAGATATCACCTCAGAGACGTCCTCTCTGACCACCGCACTGGCGGACCATCCCCCTCCCACCCCAGCAACGCTCTGCTGCGTCACTTCTTCCTTAGCGTCTATGAGGATTTGTAACTGCCTTCTTTGTTTACTTGGAATTTTGAAATCTGTTTCTTTGTTTCTATTTATTAGAGTGCAAACTCCACGAGACTGGGATTGTGTCTGTGTTCTCAGTGCTGTGTCACCAGCATGTAGCCCTCCGTGTTGTGCACATTTTTGATTAAATTTGAATGACTAAATGAACGGATAGATGAATGAGCATAAAGGTGAATTAGATTATGTACTCTGATACCATGGTAGAATTTATAACTCGGCTTACTTATGAGATATGTACAAAACTAAAATTGGTCATTTCTAATAGTCTATGCTCATGGTTCCCAAACTGTGCACCGAAGGGTACCGGGGAACCTCACTTAACACATAGAAGTGCTACTGGATACTTTAAATGTTTGAGGAAATTCCAGCACTACTTGACATGTATTACACAACATGAGAACTGTTAGATCAAGGTGTTTCACAGTTTCGATGTTAGATCGCACTATATTTTAAGATGATGGCCTATCTTTGTGAAACTGGGTTATCTGTGGTTTTTGTGATGAAAAGCAAGTAGCATGCAAAAATTAGCCTGGAACAGGAAATGAAGTTGGCAGTATCTGATCCCATTCCAAGATTTGAGAAGCAGTACAGTGCTCACCGGGGAAATAATTCGGGTTTTTAAAATTTAAACTCTCTGGTAGCCACAGGTAAAAAGAAGCAGGTGAAATTCATTTTAGTGATATATTTTATGTAACCCAGTACATCTTAATTATTACTATTTTCACATGTAATCAATATAAAAATATTAAGGTAATATTTTAAATTCTTTGCTGCATCCCAAGTCTTTGATTTAGACCAGCCACATTTCAGCTACCCCACAGCCACCTGTGGCCAGTGCTGGTCTACAGCCTTAAAATATTCAAGCAGGAGACCTGTTCCATCACAAAATTCTTATTTGCTATTTTTTTAATCTAAGGAAGAAAAAATTCAGCCAGATCCTATGTCAAGTAACCAGTCACTGAACACAATTTACAAGGGACACTAAGGAGATAAAATATTGTTTCCATTTATTACAGAATAACAGTCTGTCGATGTTTCATACTAATTCATCTGATGTAATGGCATTCTTTTAATGAGATAATTTCTTTAAAGCACTTACACAGTACCTGGCATGAAGTAAATTCTGGATAAGTATTCCGGAAAAATAACGAGTATCATCATTAATACCAAAGAGGACATACCAGCTTATCAATGTCCATGAATGTGATGAAGAAGAAAGAAAGCAGAAGAATACAAAGTACCCATCAATTACTTTTTAGACTCTTTCTGGTAGAACCTGGCCAAACAATTACATCAGAATCAATTTGTAAATTCAGTATAGAAGGTGAGTGGTAAGTTAAGCACTTCTTAAGCATTTAAAAACCTTTCAATTTCTGAGCCTTATTACATTATTCAGTTCTGAGTGTCTCGAGTACAAGTCTAAAATGTATTTTTACTGTTCTGATCAACATTAATCCGCATTTTAACCAGGCATTTTTAGGATTTACAATTATTCATACCCCTCTCATTTTTGTTCAGTTTAGGAGAAAAAAAAAATCTGTGCTAATGTTTTATTTCTACATTCTCTATTAGGAAATCCTTCTGCTCCCCTGTCTGTGTTCCTTCCCACTTAGGCAGGAATGTGGCAAATGTGACCATCCTTAGCCTGGTTTAAAGCAGAGTTAAGCATTCCCTTCAAGCATGAATTAATGCTAACCTTTGTAAGGATGTATTTAACCTCTTAAAAATCCTGCAAGTTTCTGAAATATTCATTGTACTGAAATCAATAAATCACTGAAATCCCCACTGGGAGGGAAACTTCCTGAGGTCTCAAAGGCCAAGCCAGAGTGGAAACAGTAAACATCAGTTTCTCACAGACATGCAATTAGAACATCTGTTTGTGTCTTCTATGCCTATTAAGATGTTTACTCTGTTAATTGTAGGCATAACATGGGTATCCATCCCTATTTTTGTTTTCACTCCCACTATAGGAATTCAATAACAGAGTTTTAACCAGGGCCAGCTACCTTGCCGGTCAATTAGCGACTTGTCTTTTTAAAGAGAATATAAGAAATGAACATTGTCAGAAGCAAATAATGAGTGATGAAAGACAATCGTGAGAAAAAATTGTGAAAGTTGTAGTACAGACAAATGTATTTCACCAGTGGATATTTAAATGGTTCTGAAGTTTCATGTTCGGGTTGATTATATCAAAAAGAGCCAACTCTGGGACCCAGGGATAGATTTTGAACCTCTACAAGCATTTTTAAATGCTAAATTCGTTAGCCTTTCCAGCTGTGCTATTAATTTTCCAGCTCAGTTTTTCTGCATGAAAGGGAGTGAAGTAACCTTCTGCTATTTCTTCTATCTCAGAGTATTGGGAGAAATAGAGGAAATACATACCAAAAGAAGTTACTGAAAATTATTAATTAACTTTTAGTAAATTATCAGCATTTTTAAATTATACTAGATAAATATAGCAATTGTGATTTATAAAATAAAACCATCTGAAAATTTGG
Organism: Ailuropoda melanoleuca; assembly: GCF_002007445.2. NCBI lineage: Eukaryota > Metazoa > Chordata > Mammalia > Carnivora > Ursidae > Ailuropoda > Ailuropoda melanoleuca. The sequence goes on from NC_048222.1 coordinate 127,697,932, forward strand.
AAGTATTGGTGAAATTTAGTTGTGTAGTTCACAGACCATGTTCTAATGGTGTCATAACTCCTAGGGGATATTTAGCAACCAAAATTTGGGTTTCAGGTGTCTATGATATTGCCTGGATGCATACAATAGTTCAGCAGCATTTAATATAATCTTTACTTTGTATTTACCCAGGAACCTTAACTTGTTTCCATTCACAAAAATGTTTATGTAATAGTAAATAAACATCTCTATAAAATCTTAAAAACATATTTGACATTTATTTACATAATGTCTCTCTGTAAGATAACCATTTTAATATTCTAATAAGGAATAAAATTGTAACATAATTTCATCACCTCCATTAATGATTTCTGATGATTCTGAAGAATGACAATCGCCATGAATAATAATAAAGTAGTGAGCAGGAAGTTGGGGATATTAAGCAACTAACTTGTTCACCGTGTCCAACACCATCCCTGGCATATAGCGGGTGGTCAAGGAGTGTATTTCTATGTCACTCATAAAAGAGGAAATTAAAAAGAACCTAATACTCACGTGAAACTGAATTCAAGATGGACTTCACACAACTATTTAAGTTGCAATCTCTGAACTTCCTCGAGGTAAGCACAAGCAAAGTAAAAACTCATTTGCTGAGCATTCTGCCTACAAAGATAGTTTTCAAACATCTGGAAACACTATTTTACCTCTCCTCTAAAATTTTAAGAACTACACATTGCTGAAGCTTGAGGAAGAAATTTTATTTCAGTGACTGGAACAGATATTCTCCCCGTTGGAACTACATCTGTGCAGGGCTTTTCCGGTTCATAGAATGCCCTGGGCTGTTCATGGCTCAGAGGGGTTTTCCATCAGGTTCAAGGAAACCCCCCTTAGCGCACTTCCACACAGCTCCATAGTCATTTTATCTACCCGTTGTCACTGAACTCAGGTGGCCGCGGTACCTTCAAGACTCACATTAATCTTTTGTCCTTACTGATAGACATGTATTCTGTGTCTAGGTTAAACCAGGACGGTAACTTCAGCAGGGATTGGACCCATCCTGGTGTGATTTCCACATTCCCCTGTTGTCCTTATCTCACCCACAGATAGGGATGAAAGAAAACCATTTGTATATATTAGTTTTGTTCATGTTATGGCATTTAGCAATTATGAAAACAGAAAAGGAATACTTACAGCCTATGATTTCAATATTCACAGTCTTAGCCATTGTGCCATCTAGCCTCTCCACCATAAAAATTCAACACCTAATCTAAATACCCACTAAGGAGAATTTCTTTTGGAACTATGAGCAGGAAAAAAGTGAGATTTTTCTAAACAAGGGATTGTCACAAGAATGTAGTGAAAAAACTTTCACAATTCCTACACTTTTTCAAAACCTGTCATTGGACTTAAGGAAAAATATATGCAATGTTTATAATAACGTATATAATTTGGTTTTATGTTAAAAATTAATATGCACATATTTATATGTTTCCAAGATATAAATCAAACTTACTGGAGTAGATTTTCTTGATGCAAATCTACAAGTAAAGCTACATGCCTCAGAAAACACACCAGACTAAACAGCTGTGCAACTGAATTATGCATTATATAGCCAAGTCAATTTATCATGAAAATTGACCAGTTTCCTGCAGGCTAATCCAGGATGGTCTTAATAACTAAAATAAAAGACAAAATATGTCATAATTCACATTATTGTAACCTAGACTTAACCAAAACTCAGCAATTTTGAAAGCATTAATTTCTATAGTGATTATTACGTCAAAGTTGTGTACCAAGGTAATAATTTATTAAATGCTTCACAAAATCTCTCAAACTGTTTCTAACATATGTGGGGCGAAAGTCTATGAAATTCACAAAAGTCAACAACAACAAAAAATAAGAGTGAGGAGAAGGACAGTGTTGTTTATTTTTAAACCTTGTGATTATTTTTTTTTTTAAGATTTTATTTATTTATTTGACAGAGAGAAAGACAGCCAGCGAGAGAGAGAACACAAGCAGGGGGAGTGGGAGAGGAAGAAGCAGGCTCCCAGCAGAGCAGGGAGCCTGATGCAGGGCTCGATCCCAGGACTCTGGGATCATGCCCTGAGCTGAAGGCAGATGCTTAACAGCTGAGCCACCCAGGCGCCCCTAAACCTTGTGATTCTTACAAAACAAGAAGCTAGACCAAATTTCTTTCATCAGAGAATAACAAAATGTCAGGATTGAAAAGAAAAAAAATTATATCTCGTCAGGGACATAACATAAAAACAACAACAGCAACAATGTGGGCTTTGAAGGTTATTGTATAAATCTAATGATCATCTACAAGGAGAAGCTCAAATCAGAATGCAAACTGTAGGCCAACTCTTCTCTCAATTATGCTCTGTATGTTTTTAGACCCTCTGGAGCATTGCGTGCCTCTGTAGGGCATGGCAGCCTGCATAGCTTTTCTCCCGCTTACCTGATCACACAATAACATTCTCTGTTTATTTTCCAGTCTCCTAAATGACACCATAAGAACCTTAAGGATAAAAATCTGTATATCTTATTTCCTCTCTGTTGTTAACATCTAGTATATAGCTGTTGTTCTATAAATAGGGTTTTTAAAAAGATTTTATTTATTTATTTGAGAGACAGACAGAGAGAGCAGGGGGGAGGGAGCACAGGGAGAGGAAGAAGCAGGCTCCCTGCTGAGCAGGTAGCGCAAGATGGGGCTCAATCCCAGAACCCCAAGATCATGACCTGAACCGAAGTCACACCTTAACCAACTGAGCCACCCAGGTGCCCCTAAATAGTTTTTGAATTATACTAAATCCAGCAAGTTATCTTTAAGCACAAGGGAAATCTGTTTCATTTGAGTTTCTCGTATTATACATTTACACACCAAGGCAAAATATGTATATGTGTGTGTGTATAAATTATACCTATATACTTCTGTATAATGTATTCATTATATATAATAATATATAACTGTATATATATCATTTTATATATATATATATATATACTATATGTGTGTATATTAAATTGCTCTGTCATTAAACTCTCAAGTATTCATTCTTAAATATTGTGGTTCATAGTGAAGAAATTATTCCAAATCATTGATAGACATTTTAGTATTTAATATAGTCAGACATAAAAGTTCGTGATTTAAATTCCAGAGTCAAAATCAAAAAATATTTCAAAGGACTCCTCCTTACTAACTCTGCCTTCTCAGCAACACTCCTGCAGTGTAAGGGGAGCCCCCAAGGCCCTCAAGAACTGCCTGGGAAGGGGCTACCACTATGCTTTTTTGCAATGATGGAAGGCCAAGGAACAACAACAAAAAAGTAAACGGAATAGAAAGACAAGCATGTAAGTTCTCCTTAAAAATAAAAACAATTATAGAGTCAAATGAGCCACGGTTTGAATAGAATGTGAGATGGGCAATTGGCTCTCGTATTAACCCTCATTCAATTTTGAAGGATGTGGAATAGTCTGATTTAAGATTACAAACTAGCTAAAGGGAAATCACTGCCTACTTGTCCTGAGTTGTATTTGCTAGAATTCTGGAGAGTAACCTGTCTTCTTACCGTGTGTTGACGCGATGTAAGATGCTGTTTGATATAACTGATAATGAGAGTCTGCACTCAAACCCTTCCAAAGTCACTTCTCTCTTGCAGTCTAAACAGAACTAGTCATAAGTATTTAACTAAAAATAATTAATTACATGGGTGATTTCATATTTTTTCTCAGTGATGTCTTTATCTTGATCCTATTTCTTTTCTTGATACGCTGGGCTACCATGGAACCAAGAGGAAGCATACTACTTTACAACCAAAAGGCCTTCCCCTCAGGGCTTCAAAGTACAGACCACCGCCCGTAAGGATTTGCTCTCCGAAGTCATCGAACCTAAAGGTAGGCCAGGGCCGTTTTCCCTCGGTCAAGAGTACCAGTTCCCTTCTATATTTATAGTGTCCTGTGGGGAAATAGAAAACAAGAAAAGGGAAAACACTGGCCATTTCAGTAAATATAATATGTTAGAAAGAATATAAGAGTTAGTGTTTTGTGCTACGGTAATTTACACTAAGAACAAAATTTAACTGGAAATCACTCTCTGCCCCCCTTGAAACACAAATCTTTCTTTGGTAACATATTTAGCCACTTTCCATCATCCCACAAACATTTTTAATGGATTCAAGTCTTCTGACGGAATACTTATGACAAAGCCACACCCCCCCCCACACACACAAAACATCACCTCATGCATACAAGAACTTGCATTTTTTAACAATTTTAAACACTGAATTTTTTTTTAACTTAAATTCAAGTTAATTAACCTGGTGTAGTGTTGGCTTCAGTGGTAGAATTTAGAGATTCATCACTTAACTTTACTCAAATAAAAACAGCCATGAGAAGTTTGGTTTACAGTTAAAGAGGTGTGCTTATGTAAAAGATAAAACCAATAAAGAAAACCTCCAAGTCTTTAATTACAGCCTTTTCATAACATTGCTGATCATTCTCAAGCTTAATTTCTGCACCAGAAAACCACACTAGATGGCCAACTTTCTGGCAGGATAAAGAAAGTAGCAGTTTCATTGCTCTTCCTCTGTCTAAATTCTCTGCTGACTGCTGGGAGATCTCCTTGGTTGATTGATTCAAGTGGAAACGTTTTTAAGGATTCACTTTTATTTTACTTTGTTAGGGAAAGATTAAAACAGATAAAATATTACTAGAGGCACCAAAATAGTAATTATTTAAGCTATTACTGTGGCAATCACTTGTTCCAATTTTCTGGAACATTCTTGATTTTAAACAGTCTGTTCTGTAGTTCCTATAAAGATAGTCCCATTGTTTTACAATGTATATCCCAGTTTTGGATTCCGAACAAATGGTCACACAATCTCCCACATCCTGAAAGTGTTAAAACTTCTGTATCACATTTCCAAAATGATAAAGGTAACTTTTTCAATGACTGCAGTCTGTGTACCTAGGTCCTTATGCCCTTTAAAAAGAGATTTTAAGTAGCTTTTAGTGATCACTGTCAGGAGAAAAAAATTCCCCATAGTAGTTTTGTGATCTATCAGGATTTCACCCTGAGAAGATGTGTGTTACCAGGCGGTATTTGGATGGCAACCCATCATAGGAAATGCAGTTGTTGTAGAAAGCAATATGGTAATTCATTTGGCCGTCCCCGACCTCGCAAGGCAGGACTGAATCAATGCTCCGAGCACCAAACCCACAATACTTGAGCACAAGGAAAAGTCGGTGGATGTCAGGAAGGCTCTCTCAGTCATTCCGTAGTCATCCCACAGAGACTGGATATCTGGTTAAAGTAACCACATGCCTCAATTCCCTAAGGGCCTCCGGGTGCCCTGCATTAGAGGAACTCGGTGTGTCACTGAGGTGACCTCTGATTAGGAACAGTCAACCATGCAGACCCTGAGAACTGCAGGGAAAACAAGGGGTTGTCATCTAAATGCTTACGATGTAAGGATTACCACAAACACCATCTCAACACCTACTCAGGGAGTCCTTCCTGTGACCTCCAGCAGCCCAGAGAGGACCCACCTGCAAAGTCTCTAGGTGACTGACACCCCGATCCTCAAGTTTAATCCATGCTAATCAGTCTTTTTCCTTAAAAAATATCTGTGTGTGTGTTTGTGTATGTGTGTGTGTGAACATATGTCTGTTTCACTCAATGTCTTTCCCCCAGATTTTATTTCATCATAAAATGACCAAGTCATTCTAAGGGCACTATTTTAAAATCTTTTTCTATTCCTGGGCAATAATTCTGACTATCCGATAGAATCAGATACTATATAAAACTAAATAGTGATGCACAGGAAATCGTGGAAAACACTCCTAGCTGGCTACACATTTTAAACTGGCTTATTTAGTTTTATTTTGCTTATTTTATTTATATTCGTCTACATAAAGCAATGGAATTGTTGTCTGCTACCCTTCAACACAAAAGCAGGAAGAGTAAAAAGAGAGTCTCTCCGCTTGCCGTCGCATAGATTAGTACATGAAAACCGGATAGAATAAAACAAGGGTATGGTAAAAGCCAGTTAACTTGGAGGTTCATATCTGATCAAACCTTTAACCTCACTGTTTCCTTTCCTTCACTGAGTATTTATTTTAACTCTGAATTTTAGTCTTTGGCCTTCAGTGCCAGAAATATTCTTACATGTTCAGATAAGGCACTTTCATCCAGTTCCAAAAATGTTGAGGGTGAGGGTCAGATCTGAATTCCTGCTTATCCTGAGGCAAACATCTCCAACTGGACAAGCACTTGGAATGAACGTCTTGACTGACATCCCTGCCGCTGACAGGGGGCTGTATGCTGTCTTGTTTTTTATCTTCACCATCCCCCCTTTTCTGAATTTACATAGCAACAGAGATAATAAATTGCTTCTTGATTCTTCCCATTCCCTCCAAAACTAAGCTGAGGACAGAAGGCCCCCAGTGGATTTTTTCAGCTTGACCCTACCTGTGTTTGGCTTTTGCCACCGGACCATGTCAGCATTCCAGGACCATGAGAGAATGCCATGTTTGCAACCCAACAGGAAGAGGAGTAAGCCAGGCGTTGACATCACCTGACAGATGTGTTTCTCAAGTGGGAAATTTTATTCAAGCCTTTTTCATAGAAATCATTGACACAGAAAAGGAAGAAAGAAAAGAGAGGGAGAAAGAAAGTCTGTGCCATGATGGGCATGTTTTGCACCCCATAAAAAAGGAATTAAAATGACGCAAGCTCACCTCCCTCTCTCTACCCCCCCCACTCATCCTTTATGTCTGGAAGTAAATGTTTCTGAAATACTATAGCTACCGGTAGAGCAGCAACACATAATAACATGGTAGCAACACATAAAACTGTCAGTCTTCAGGGAAAATAGATGGTTAGGTTGAGGGGGTAAATGGACTAAATCAATTTGAACACGCATGTTAAGGACTGTGAAAGGGCAGAGTTTAGTGCTGCTAGGCTGGAAAACATTTGTCTCTGTCTTCTTGTATTTCCACAGCACTGGGCAGAATCCACCCACAGGCTTCTCACTTGGCTCCAGTCTGACTCTGTGGCTGATTAATGGCAGCTGGAGGTGTCCAGTAATTTCCTCACCTAATAATAAGCTACAAACCAAAATGGAGGTTCCCCCCAGGCCCACAGTTAACATACTTATACTTACGACCAGGAGGTAGCCAATTACCCTGCTTCTGTGCCCACTACTTAGGAAATACATGCTCGAGCAAGGCTGAGGCCATTCTGTTTACCAGGGACCCAGCTTGTGCCGATAACCAGACAGACTGTTCTCGTTACATGATAAATACATATTCCGTTCATTTAGAGAGGGATACGCTTAGGAAAATCTTCTAGCAGTTCCACAAGATACATTTTTAAATAATTTACTTTTTTTCCCCCCAAAAAATGTGGCAGGAAAAATTCAGATGGTGCACTTGGTCTTAAGCCTTTTGGGAACTTAAATTTTAAATTGCCATTACCAAAATGCCAGGTTGTAATTGCAAAGCCTGAAGCCTAAGCAATCAGTCTAATTCCCTGCTTCCTGAGGCAACCAATAAAGCTGTTTGTGTTCAGGCAGCTCTTTCCCTCAGAGGCAATGAGATTCAGCCCATGCCACGGACTATAAAGTGATTATGTGGACTAACTTTGTGATATTAATTAAGTGGTTAGCCTCAACATTTGTACTTATAGTAACACAATTAATTTAAGCTAAGGAATAATACATATTATATACCAAGATGAAGACACAGAAGTGTGTGAATGCACGCGTGTGTGTGTCTGTGTGTGTATCCACACGAGTGCGTCAGTTCCACGTGGTGGGAGCAGAAGTGTGGGGTAATGGAGACACTACACAGACCTGGATTCAGATTTCATTTCTGCTGCTTAATTGCATAACCTTATGAAATGGTTTTAACTCTTATGAACTTCTGTTTCCTCACTTATCAAATGAGAATAATAATGTTTATCAGGAATAATGTATGTGAAGTACCTAGTTCAACATAAGGCACATAGTAACAATCTATAATTAGTTTCACATGTTAGAGGCGAAATCTAAATTTTTTAAATAGTAACATATACACATAACATAACATTCATCATCTCGACCGTTTTTAAGTGGACAGTTGGGTGGCATTAAGGGCACTCACATTGTTGTGCTTCCATCCCCACCACGAATCCCGGAACTCTTTTCATCTTGCAAAACTGAAACTCTGTACCCATTGAACAGTAACTTCTCATTCCCCGTCTCTGCAGCTCCTGGAAACCAGCATTCTACTTTCTATTGCAAGGTCATTGACTACTTTACCTCATGTAAGTGGACTCATATAGTATTTTCCCTTTTGTGATTGGCTTATTTCAATCAGCATAACGTCTTTAAGGTTCATCCTTATGTTAGCATGTGCCAGGCTTCTCTTCCTTGTCAAGGCTGAACGATACTCCATTGAATGTATATACCAGATCTGGGTTATCTATTCATCTGTCAGGAAACTGGCAGTGAAGATGGGCAGATTATATGTGGATGGAAGAGGAGACTGGAGGAGAAAAGTATAAAGGAATCATGAAAAATCAGACAAGCAGAAATAGTAGCAGAATGAACTAAAGAGACCAGATAAAAAATGTAAATATGTGTTAGACCTTCATCAGGAGGTCCTAAGATTGGCATGGCCAGGCAAAGGAAGGACAGATAAGGGACATCTCCAAGTTGGTGACAGAATGTGTCACAGAGTCTCATACTGTTCATGTCTGGGTTCAAACTTAAAACAAGAATCCTTAATGAATCAATGGTGCATGATAGCAAATACTAGCTAATCTTATTATTTTATATTACTTAACATGTGTCATCACCCACTGTGGCAGTGGTAGGATTGTTTTTAAACTACACTCAGTTAACTTGATGTAATCCTTTGTAGATGTCATGGAAGAGGAGAATGTATATGTGTCATTTTTAATAGAAAAATCCTGGGCACCTGGGTGGCTCAGTTGTTTAAGCATCTGCCTTCAGCTCCGGTCATGATCCCAGGGTCCTGAGTTGAGTCCCACATCAGGCTCCCCGATCAGTGGGGAATCTGCTCCTCCCTCTCCCTCTGCCCCTCCCCTGGCTTGTGCTCTCTCTTACTCACTTTCTCTGTCAAATAAATAAATAAAATTTTAAAAAAAGAAAAAAAGAAGAGGAAAAATCCTCAGCCTTCTTAACCAGTCTCTGAGCTTCCAAGAGTAGAAGAAACCATTGGATAATTAAGGACCTGACTCTGGGCTGAGCCATGCAATGGTACCTCTGTACTGGGGATGACTTGAATGTCCTCTTGAATAAAACACAAGAACTGGTTTGGGAGATTTAAACATGCATACTGGGACTCAAGTGCCTTCCAGTGCAGCTTTGTGATGAGGTCTTAGCTTTCCCTGTATCTCCCATTCCCTGATTGGCCCCATTGCATGGTCTAGTCTACGGTCAGTTGCTCTCTACCCACCTCAATACTCATGCCTCTGTCACCCTTCTCCAACTGACTTCTTGCACCTAATCTGAGTCTTATAAACAAACTATTGCTCCTTTTTCTATTCACATCCCACTTCTCCCTTTTTATCATTATAAACCAACATATTATTTTTGAAGGTGTGAGTCCAATACTCCCCTCCACACACGCACACACCTATCTTTATCAGAAAACCTGAAAGAAGTCTTTTCTTTTTAATTTGGTTGTTTTTAGTGTTAAATGGAAATTTTATATTGCTGTCAAAGAAATAGGATTAGGAAGCAGACCCAGTAAAAGAGAGTGAAAATCCTCAATAGATCTGTGTTAAAAATAAAAGGATAGAAAAGGAAAAAGTGCATGAATATATGGGCATGACTAAGCTAGGTTGCCCTCCTGAGTAACCATAGTGCCAGCAGGGAGTGTGTGCTGTAAATGGGGCCTGCTTTTATACCATTCACAGATTGACAGGATACCCTTTGTCCTCTGTTCTATTTGGCCTAAAAACATGCTGTTTATTCAAGCAAAGGAGAAAAAAAAAAAAAGAATGAAACCTACAGAGAAAGACAGACCTCAGGAAATAAACGTCTACTAAGATGATAGGATTTGGGAAACACATGCAAACCTCTAAGCTTCACTGATAGTCAAGTCCGGAAGCAAGACCTTTGTGAAAACTGGAAAGAAAGTTTGACGACTTGAGCCTGCAAAGGGGAGTGAGTTAGTTCTTGGTGTACACATCCTTAAAGTGGTGAACCTTGTGTAGACATATCCAGTGCGAATGTTTTCTATTATCCCTCTGATTATTACCTGGTGATGTCACCATGGCCACGAATGACCAGTTGGTTTCTTCCTCCCCAGTTTTCCTCTCATCACGATCTCCAGCTCCATACAACAGAGCCCTGCCTTTATCAAGGCCTAAGACCCTTCCATCCCCCTTCCGTCAGCTCAGTTGCAGCAACTGCTGCTGGGTTGGGATTTAGTGTGGTGTCTGCATGGTTAGTGATTTAAGGACTGTTTGCTGACTCCTTAGTACGTCCTGGATCATGTGCTAAGTGCTATGGTGACTAACGTAAATAAACACTTCTAAAATAATAATAAAGGAAAAAGAACAGAACTTAGAGACATTGTACAAATTGAACCACATTGATCACAACCGGAAGCGGAGGTAAACATCCTTTCACAGTATGTGGATCAAAAAATCAGAGGGGGTTTCCTTGCCATTGCCCACAGAGCACAGAGCTAAAGAAGGAATAGGAGTGATCCAGATTGTAAAGGGAGAGATGTGTACATGGTGGGTTTTAGGGTGAGACGGTGGCGTTTTGCCAGAAAAGTGTAATACGCACAATACCCCATGGTTGAAGGAAGTGTGATTTCTCCCTGGACATTGAAATAAAGCCAGTGTGGCCAAAGGCCAGGGAGCATTCAAGGAAGTGACTAAGTAAGAATTTGAGGCAAAGAAGATGTGTAGCACAAAGGCAACTGAATATTGTGTGGAACATGTTAAAAATTTTGATCTTTCTCCTGAGCCGGGTGGGAAGCCTCTGAAATGTCAGGTAGGGTATTAGTATATATAAAGTCCCTGTGCAGATGGGGTCACCATGAGCCGGAGTGATGGGCGATTGGGATGGTCCTCAAGAAAAACCGCAAGAAGTTTGCAAAGTGGGTTAGAGATTAAACTAAGGTGCAGAAAAATGACAACTTTAAATAAGAAAACTTGAGTTCAAATCCTATCCTTCCACTTACTAGCACTTTTTTTTTTTTTTTTTTTTTTTTAATTTTAGAGACAGAGAGAAAGCACGAGTGGCGGCAAGGAGCAGAGAGGAGAGGGAGTGACAAAGCGACTCTATGCTGAGTGCGGAGCCTGACTCTGGCCTCAATCTCAGGACCCTGAGATCACACCGGAGCTGAAATCAAGAGTTGGACAATTAACCGACAGAATCATCCAGGTGCCCCTCAGTACTTTGACCTGGGGAGAATTCATGAACTTCTCATAATTTCAACTTACTCACTTCCCCTTAATGAAGTCGTGGGTCACAAAGGAGGTCATCTATCAGATGGCAGTTTACGAACTCCAGTGTTGTAAAAGTAACAATGACTGCTGTGAACATTGGAAAAATAGTTGTTATGGCAGTAATATTAAAAAGACGTATTAGATGGTTTTTGCTGTGATAACAAACACCCCCACATCTCGGAGCTAACAATGACAAGCAGCTATTTCTCACCCTCCTTACAGGAGAAGTATTGGCTGGCTACGGCTCTGCTGCAGGCTGTGGGTCCACGTGGTCTGCGTCATTTGTCTTCACAGTCCAGAAGCCAGACTGAAGGAGCAGAGCCCAGCTTGTACGTGCTTTTGTCACAGTAAGGACCAAAGTGGGAGAACTTCTCAGAGTTGGCATCTTAAGCAAGTCACATGGCCAAGCCTCAAATCAATGGGACAACAATGCATTATCCTCTTAGAGGTAAGAAGTAAATGAATGATTAGGAGCAAAAGAACAATCTGTCATATTTGTGTGTATGTATGTTCAAAACTTTCTAAATCTAAGGGAAAGAAAGAGTAGATGTTGCATATTGTAGCCATTCTGGTCAGGGAGATAGTGATGTGGCAAAGATCATCTACGTTAACTTTTGTGGGACTTAACACAAAAACTTTTTATAAGTAAAATATATTTTAACTATTACATGCATTCCTAAACTGTTTTATAAATTAAATAATGGGGGAGATTGTTTAAATAAGTAATTTTATGCCTATTGTAAAGCAAATAAATATCAAAAATGAAAATAACCATCCCTTATTTATCATTTTAGTAAGTTGAATACAAATCCAAAAGATACATACAGTGTGCTTTGAAAAAAATGTGAGCAAGTCCAGGTAGAATGTCATTGGGCCTGCTAACTGCTAGGAAACTTGGTGCAATTAGGGCCACTGGTGTGGCTGCCCTGGCTGGCTGCCAAGCAAGGGCACCAATCAAGGGGAAAGTAGAAGGCAAGGTCCAATCCATCTTTCACTCACTAAACCATCTTTCCTGGTGCAAGGCTGCCTAGTCAGAGAAAGGGCAACATTTTTCACCTTGCACAAATGTGTCATTTAGCCCTAGATGAGGTTTCATAGGGTGATTGTCAAACTCCTGGGTCTAGCTCGTCGTGTCATGTGTAGTGATCATGCCACCGTCAAAGTTATCTGAACTACAGATTAAACCCCAGACCAATATAATTCAAGAAACCGTATAATCTACACTCCTTACTATCATAACATACAGTAAAAAATCCAACTACAAAAAGACCATATGATCCTGTCTTCTGCAGTTTTTCTTTTTTAATTAGCAAGTGCCTAGAAGTCAAATTATAATCTGGAGATGATCATAGGAGCCAAATAGATAAAGTTAGTTCTATGATTTTCCTGTTAGCAGGAACAAGAATCTGTTTCCATAGGTTTGTTGCCCCCTGAGGAAGCATCCCCCTCACGCTTGCACTCTTTCTGGTAGCTACTGCCAGCCTACAACTCCCCCGTGTCCACCAATCCCGCATGATGGACATAGCTTCTCTCCAGAGCGATTAACATCTCGGAGCCTTTCCCTAAGTCATCGAGCAACCACATGTTTAATGAGCAAACAAGAATCACCGAGCTTTGAAGTTCTTGGTACAAACCATCACAGATGTAGGGTTTCTCTCATGGGTCCACTGGGGTGATTTCTGGTATCTGAGCTTTACCGTAGGCTTTTACATTTCACATTTATAAGATTTCTCTCATATATGAATTTTCTGGTATCTGTGGATACCTAATGTCTAGGAATTTTGTACATTGATTATTTGCAGCAGTTGTACCCACGGGATATTTCTAATGACATCCCATGCTAAGTACAAAGTCTGTAGGACTGAGAGATTTCTGTTTCTTAGTACCTCACACAGCTGTTTCAAAGGAAGCTGCTCAGACACCAGGTCTTCTTTGGAAAATTCTGCATACATATTCCTCCCTCAAGATGGAGATTCATTTGAGATTTTTTGGTTTGGTATATACATTTTTAAGGGATCTGTCTCCTTGCTAATGCCGTGATGGACTTTTTCCTTAGAGAACTGTCTGAATGCCTGCCACTTCTAGGGACTGGGCACTAGTAAATTTTGGTATTTTAAGTGTTAGACCCTTCCCCTCAAAGTCAGACAGGATCTAGAAGTGGACAGGAAGTCTTCCTGTCCTTGATAGTATTTCACGTCCTGGTGGTCTAGAGCTCTGGGATGGTCTTTGGATATGGTCCTAAACATCCGAGACACAGAAAAGTTCTTCATTTTCCGGAGAGGAGATCACCTTCTCATAGTCTCTCCCATCACAGTTGTGTAGTACTTCTTATCAGAAGTATTTCGCTTTCTCTGCACTTCTCCATTCCCCAACAAATGTGGTGTGCCGAAATCTGAGAATTCAGATACCATTAAGATAGAGAATATCCTAAAGTAAGAGACAATCTAAGAGACAACATGATGAAAGCAAAAGAAATCCTTTTAGATTCTTCTTCTACAACTATGAGGTCCAGTACAGCAGACACTTTAAGGATTTCTTCTATGTCTTTTTGCAGAAGATTAGTTCCTTAACTAAAACAGAACCTGTTTTCGTACACGGATATGCTGTAGTCCTGGTAATTAACATCTTCCTCTCTCTTCCTTGGGAAGATACCACTTAAGATATCATGAATTATTGACACATCTGTATAATGGGCCTCTTCGGGATAAATTTTCCTTCATAGATGAACAATTCAAAGATGTAATAAGCTATTCCATTAAGTAAAGTCAGATATACATATATATGACACCTATTAAGCTTTAAAATAAGCAATAAATATATATAAAATTAAATATTATATTTATTTACCAGAGAGAGAGAGAGAACAAGCAGGGGGAGCAGCAGGCAGAAGGAGAAGCAGGCTCCCTCCTGAGCAAGGAGCCGGATGTAGGACTCCATCCCAGGACCCTGGGATTGTGACCTGAGCTGACGGCAGCTGCTTAACCAACAAGGGAAACAAGAGAGCAAAATTGGAGGACAAAAAAGAAAAGGAGGTGAGGCAAATGAAATATACAACTGCATTCACAAAACATGTTTCTTCTTTCCTTAATCGCATGGTATCAAGCCACACCTTCCCCACCCCTCCTCCCGCTTGTCTTATAAGCTTCCTTGTTATTAAAAGTGACTCCTTAGACCAGCAAAATTGTGCTCAGTGGCCCACCTCTGGTACATGGTAAATACCTGATTTAGTGCTATTATATTTACTCCAAAAAGCTCGAAGCAGTTTCAAATTTACCTAAAAGCTATTTGCTAGACCTATAGATCAAAAACATATTTGAGCAACACCGGTTAGTTTTTTTAAAACAAGTTGGCCCTTCGTGCTCATTTTTAATAATTTTCACTACAAGAGCCATAAAACTAGCAAATTTAGAACAATCCCACTCAATAAAAGAAAGTTGGATTTAGTACCCCACTGGCACCGTCTGAACAACAATTTTTGAATTAATAAATAAATTCCCAAACCACATGTTACGGTGCACTTATTACAAGAGATCCAATTAACCTTTCAAAACTTGGGGCCACATGACTTTTCCAGGATGTATTAGAAAGAGATATTGCAAAAATTTCACTGACGCTTCCTGTAGTCCTTTAAAACTCAGGAGCAGGTTGATTTTCCAGACATTCGTGCAAATGTATATTCCATCTTTTCAATGAAATCCTGATCCTTTTCCCTGGTACGAATCACCACAAACCACCTTTGACAGAGACACGAAATGCCCATGCTGAGCGGCAGGCAGGCTGACTACACTGCAGTCAAGGTACACAAAAGCCTCGGCAATCACACCAGCAAGCTCAAAACACCTCTGACCTGGACTTTCAGGAACAAAGAGTCCCTTTCCGGGAAGACTGTTTCCATTCCCAAGATTGTTACATGTAAAACTGTTTGAAAGTAAAATCTGGTCTGACTAAACCATGGCATTGTGTCTGCTGGAGTGTAATTTACCACACTTGCTGATGTTGAAACACAAACACCGGAATAACTTGTAAAATCTCCGGCTTTCTTTTGCAACTTAGGCAAATAGGAATTTTTTAAAATGTGAATTCATACAGCAAACCCAGCAGCAAAAGTTATTACACTATGTTGAAAAGAAAAAACATGGATTAAGCTCAATGCACATAGCCCACGGTCCGACCCCTGTCTAGTTCTGTGATTCCAGCCCACCCCCACACAGGTCCCAGCAGCCAAGCAGAACCCGCCTCACTTGCAGCCTCAGCAACACTCCGAAATCTCCTTTGTCCTGAAATTCCTGTAAACTGACTTCTCCAGCCTAAATCTCACCTCCACCCTCCACTCTTCAAATGTATTCCCATATTTCTTCCTTCGACTAATTTCTCTTTGTCCCTCCAAAATATACATAGGCTTCCAAACTGCCAAGAATAGATGTGGCATTAAAACAAACATCTTTTTTAGCCTCTTTGATGGCATGCTCATATCCTGCTTTGTATCACAGGATTTGGCTTTGCACAGAGCTTTATTTGGGTAAATTAACAAATAAATGGTCCAGCCTGCTGGCAAAGAAATTCATTCAACTCCCCAGACCCCTCCTAGGACATTTCATTTCATACTAAATATTCCACACCAAGTATCATATTGACATTCTACTACGCAAAGTTATTGCATTTTTACCATCTAGATTATGTTTCATTTCCAAATAAGTGTCTAATTTCACGGCTTGTGGCATATTTGATTTGTTGCTTAAGCAAACAGTAATGAAAGCCACCATCTCCTTATCTCATGAAATTGACAAAACGATGTTAATCGAAACTCCTGGAGAAACGAAACAAAAAACCATGTATAAAAAATCCTCGTACTTTTGTTTTCAATAAGTAGACCAACTTAAGAAAGTATTGATAAATGATCAGTAACATAAAAAATAAAAATATGAGTCATTTTTTGATGATCATTTCATTGATCATTATTGAATTGCAATTTCAATGATATTGTTGCTCTTTTTTGTTACATTTGCTAACAGCAGTCATCAGCGTAATGTCTTTTTTCCCATTAAAAAAATATACCCCTAGTTTAAAAGCCATACTCGGGAGTAGAACCTAGAAAACTGTGTGATAAGTAGTGTGTATCTTAAAGGTAAGAGAGGCAAGTATTGCTTGTGTCCTACCCAGAGAAAACGACACTTTAAACTTTAACTTACTGAAACCGTGAGCCTGGTTTCATGAAGTTGAACCCTTTAATGAACTCTCTTCACCTTTAAAGTTCTTACACCTCTGAGCCTGTTCTTATTCCTGAACACTATTCCTCTGTGCTGGGATAATGTGTTTCCCATCCTAAAACACAAGAGAACAAAGTTGAAAAAGAGAAAGAAAAGAGCCTTTCCTCCCCGTCAGGACTCAGGCTTATCTCAGCAGTCTCCTATTTTTAACCAGATTGCAAATGGTATCCGTGATCAAAGGGCCGGAGCCCTGAAGGAACTGGAGCAAACAGCACGCTGCAGAATGCTTCCGGATGATCTGTAAGCAGGAAAGGACTTTTGACATGAAAGACAGCTTAAACAGCACAAGAATAGCAATAAACCAGCTGTAAAATGCGTAAAGTTGCCCTTGAACGAATGCAAATTGTTCCAAATAATTTTTCCTTTTTTCCGTGGCCTCTGGATGCCCCGCTGGGGCATTTAAACAGCCACATGCTCAGTGTACAAAAGCTTCTCCAAGTGGGAAAATACAGTGTACTAATGTGTTTAGAATGAGGGGACTGAACACACCAACAGTTCAGATTTGATGCCTCCTTTTCTTTTTGTTGGAGAATGAGTTCATTAATGGCCGGCTTGTTGTGGGTACTAACTAAGCTTCCAGTCAGTAATGTTGAAGGGGAATTTATTGGCTTAGAAATACTCAATTAACCGTTGAAGTGGTTGTTAATTTAAAAGGTAAACGGGTTGTTGAGACTTTACATGGGATTGCTCATGCAACTAGAATGTATATTTACCTAAAGATTAAGAAGTACGATGCTTACTTTTCTAAATTATTTTCCATTAGACAAATATGTATTATAGAAATGCTATGAATATTATGATGTTTATATTTATTTTCCACTCTAAGTCATGAGAAAAATATTGTTGTATACTTCATATTTGCACAGTGACAAAACCCTCTCATATATATGGTTCCATTTAATTCACAAAAAAAGCTCTCCAATATATTAACGTTCTCCCACATAATCCTTTAAAAAAATCTGAATAAAACAAAATGTTCTCTTTCAATAAGGATACCCGTTCTAATCAATTATCTTAATTCTATATTTAAACTAAAAATAGTAGATCAAAAATAAATGTCTTACTATTTCATTCTTTTCAAAATCATAGTAGCAAATATATGGAGTACTTACAATTAAAAGATATGTTTCATGCCACAAGAGAAAGATTACCTTCAAATAATTTGGCAATTTACTAATAAAAATTAGGGCAAGAAGATTTATTTAAAAATCAAATAATCAAAAAAGCATTTAAAGTTACTTAGATACATATATGCTTTACTTGAGAAGCAGATATTTTGTTTTAATATTAAATTTAAATAAAATATTTATGACTCAAAAAATACAAATTGCATTCAGGTTCTAACAATCAATAGGCTAAACCAAACTCTTCTGCAAAGAATTTTTTCCACCAGTAAATTATTCCCTTAGTGATTAAGTCTATATTTCCACGTTTGTCTAAAAATAATACAATTAATACAGGTTCTTCTTGTTCTCCCTTAGAATAAGCATCCCAACAAAGCCATCTATATATATTGCATAACCAAGGAGGCACGATATCATTCTGCCTAGTATCAAAAATCACTTTGGAAGTTAATGTTTTAAAGTCAACAAGCACGGAAAAGAGATTTTTTCTGCAGTCATACCCACTATAAAAACATTCATGTTTAGAAGCATCCCATTGGAGACTTTTCATAGGGTCAGTTATTACATATTCATTTCTAAGTGCTTTTCTGTGAAAATAGCCAAGTTATCAAAACTAATTCCCTTTCCAGTCATAGAAAAATTGTACTTTTTAAAAATCAGTATTTACACGTGTAATGTCTTACAAATCTATAACACTGATTACTAAGAGTACAGCATGTATTAAAAATCTAATCCCTTTTCCCCCAGAGATTTATTTCATATTATACTCTATTTTTACTTTTATAATAATAAATACAGACACAATGAGTACACAAACCTTAACTGTGTTTCATCGGGGAACCAGCTAGATGACTAACACAATTGCTCTGATTTTAAACCATGTTTTACTAAAAACTAATTTTTCATCAGTGTTAGAGGTTAATAACACTGTTATTTCCTCTATTACCTGGATTTAATAAAAGCAGTGGGGCATAACATTCTGTAAAGCCAGGCAATAAGAGGAAATAACACAAATGTTAACCTCTAACGTAAATGTAATGGTAATTGCTCCAGTCTAGTTTTAAAATTAATGTCTTTGGTAGTCTCCCAAGTGGCCACAAAAAAAGAAAAAAAAAAAAAAAGAAAGAAAAAGAAAAGGAAAGAAAAAAGCTCTCTAGTCTTCCAGCAACTACTAAGATCTAAGGTCAAGAGCAAATTATGCCATCAGTTTATATGCTCAACACCTTTAGTGCACCGTATCACCCTTTAATATAGAAGCACATTATATTAGAAATAAAATACTGCAATAAAGTAGTAAAACTGTAATTATAAATTAGTTAAACTGAAATTACATGTTGAAAATTTAACAAAAAAAAAAAAAGTTGTAATACAGAAAAGCTGACCCACCTTCTTGTGTGTCAAGTGTAAAAC
This sequence comes from Ailuropoda melanoleuca, assembly GCF_002007445.2. Taxonomy (NCBI): domain Eukaryota; kingdom Metazoa; phylum Chordata; class Mammalia; order Carnivora; family Ursidae; genus Ailuropoda; species Ailuropoda melanoleuca. Next base: position 127,717,188 of record NC_048222.1, read on the forward strand.
TGAGTTACACAATAAGGTAGATAAATCTCCAAATTAAATACTTAAAAAAGAAAAGCATGCAAAACAGTTTTATCTATATCTCCACAGTACTCTTAAAGGGGCACTTGTGAAATTCCCATTGTTTGGTTAACTTCTATTCTTTGTAAAAATCCATGGTGGGGATTTTTTTATACATACTTTAGTAATTGTTTCTATTTGATAAGCACCCTTTTCTAATGCTTGGCAGGTAAAATTAACTTCAGTTTTATTACTCATCAACTTTGTCTTCCACGGCACCAAGAAATATCAGCAGCCTCCTTGGAAACTCCTTGTCAGCAAGTTTAAGATTAATTTCTATTAATTATCGCAGATCCTCGAGCCCCTGCAGTGTGTTTCACTGAGAACCAAACTGCAGATTTGATTTTTGCAACTCTGCTAGGCCCTTCAGCATTTTGTAGGTCCATCAAAGTAAAAACGTTCCAAGCTTTCATCTTTCAAACACCACCACTCATTACAAATTTCAACTGTTATTTCCTGTCATCTTTTCACATTCAGTTTGCAAAAGCAAAAACGTGCCTCCCAACTGTTGATGACCAGAGTTTGTCAGAATCCTTTCTTCATAATAAATTGCTGTGTCCATGGATCTTGTTATTCATTTCTTGTATTCTTCAAAGCATGGGCGCCCCAAAATACTTACTGATTGATATTCACGCATAGTAGGGTGAGAAAGGAAATCCTTCGTTCAATCTGACATAGCCCAGGCTTACCATGCAGTCCTCATTGTGAGCCAGAAATCTAATTCCTGATCGGCCCCTTGTTAAATACATTGTGAATGTCAAAGCCTGAGCGCTGAATTTATCTTGTCCTCTGACAATTGGCAGGTAGGGTGGGAACAGCAGTGATAAGCAATTATTTAAAAGAAAATTCTAGTTAGCGAGACAAATATAATAATGAGAGTGTCATCTAAAAAATACATATCAACTTTGCTTTGAAGGGCTTGAAATTTTTATCACTCCATAAAACACTGGCGGGGGGGTACTTCAAACGGGTCCACAGGAAGTTTCAGAAAGGGAAATTTAATATTTGACTGATGAGAAGGATCACCAGTGGCCCAGAGCCATGAACAAGGTCACTTAAACAGACAGAAAAGCCTCCTCAGGTGTGGTCCCTTTGTTGTGTATTTATACTGGCTTCTGTGTTGAGAGGAGGCCTCCGTGAGCCTGAAAACTGCCAAAAACTCCTGGCTGAGTGAAGCAATAAACACGGTCTGTAATGATAACCCCTGGCGCACGCTGTGTGCACCAAGATCTTCTGAGACCTTTGCTCCGCTCTGCAGCAAGGTAGAATAACATTTGAGGTCAATACTTTGGGGGGAGCAGGGAGCACTGAGAGAAGCCCGAATGGATAGTGGCTAAGGGAAGCGAGGCTGATGGTTTGAAAAGAATGGGCTGCGTTGTCATCCAGCTGGACCACTTACCAGCTGCATTATCAGCTAATTATTTAATCCCTCAAAGTGTCCTCATCCATAAAATTAGGATTAAAACTGTATCTACCTCATAAAGTCAATAAAATACTCTCTGCAAAGCCGTGATCGGGACCCAATAATCACACTCATGCATCATTCCTGCTCACGCTCTCTAAAAACTATGAAGAATTGCAAGATAAAATGCACATATGAAGTTGCACGTTCATCTTTTACTATCCAAACCAAGAATTCAAGAGTAAGTTCCTTGATTTAGGAAGATTCCGAAGAGCACGTGTTGACATCAGAAAAATATTAAAGAGAGTCTTAAGAGACAAAAGCCATTCCCGCCCCCACAGAGAAGATGCTAATTTACCTAATGAGCTATCAAGAGATAGGTGGGTGAAGAAAAAATAACAAATTATAGTGTCTTCTCATAGTTTTTTTCTAGATGGAAAAAAAATCAAGCTTTTTAAATTTGTTACAAATATTCCACTCCATATGTATATTTGACATTGTAATGAAACCGTCAAAACAAAACAAAGACAACTAATACGTGGTCTGTGCAGCTGAAGGGTACAGAGTCTAATGGAAGAAAAAGCACTTGCAGAAAGCATTGTAAAGCTTACTGATGAATGCTTTAACAAAGATGTTCTGAAGCTTTTGGAGTACGGAGTCCAAGGGATGAAGAGGAATTCATACTAAAGTGAAATACTCCCTGGGCCCAGAAAGATAACTTGGTCCAGAAGAAAAAAAATTTTTTTTCATTCTCTGAATGAGAATTTGTATGCGTACTTTCATATGTAGGTTCTAAAAATATAACCAAATATATGGCTGACAGTGCCACGACAACAATTACGCAAATTCTAGGGAAAAACTTGCCCACACATTCCCCCATTGCCATGATAATTTGGAAATCCAGAAAAAAGTTCCAAAAGAAAGATTAATGCTTTGCTGCCACCAGTCTAAAAACAGCTTAGAGCAGGGATCGTTTTTTAATTAAGCTTTGCATTTTGGGGACCGAAAACAAAAACTGTAGACCACTGAAAGAGCTGGTTTCTTGGTGAGAAACTAGAATTCCTGCAGTTTTATGGCATGCCCTCTAAAATCCAGAAGTTAATCTTCACCAGTCAGAACTACCTCTGGCCTTTGGGGAACAAACCTTGTTTTAGGAAGACTTTTCCTCAAGGTATCCCAACAACAGGTCGTGGCTTTTTTATAAATAAAATAGTCCTCACCTCTGTTGGTCCCTCATTTTTTGTACAACTTAGTGATTTTGAGAAACTTGGGACTTTTCCTGAAATTAACACCTGTTTTCTCAATGTCTTACGAGGGTATGGTTTTTGCCACTAAATTACTTAAATTCGGTTAAGTGCTGAATCCAGTGTGACAGAAACATCTTAATTTTTATTACTCAAGCTACAGAAATCAAGAGGCACTGATATTCACATATTATGATATTAAGATGTTATTGAGAAGATGATAGGCAAGAAATAATACCAACCGAGGTGGACTGTAATCAGGCTGTAATTGACTCTGGAAAGCTGTCTAACTAAAACAGTATAGGAGATAATCGTGGAGAAATCAATCGTCAATGGACTTTGTGCTACGCACTTCAAGATAAGAGGCTGTCTAACCCTGGGAAACTTTTAGTTCAGAAAGATTAAAGTCATTCTAAGATTCACTCATTGTTTTAAGCATTTGGCTGCAGTCTTAGAAATCTGCTCTAGGACCTCAATCCTAGAGCCAGTTGGTGTGTCTAAATAGAGTAAGCTGTGCTTTTGTAGCCTGAAACAGTCCTGCAATCAGAGGCCAGCCTTGTTTCAAACCTCTATCTCCCAGGCTGGCCAGCAACCAACTGGAATCCAAAGGAAATAGGCTAAAGGCTAATTAAGGCTACTAATAACAAAAGGTTTTTATATGCTTAGCTTAAAAAGAGGAAGGGGCAATCAGAGATTAAAGATAAAGTGGGACATTTCCATAAGAGTTGTCTATAACCAAAAGCTGTATTAACTCTAGATAGAAACTTTGGCAAATACTAACATCTAACTTGAAAACAAAAAAAAATTTAGCAGGGCGTCTGGGTGGCTCAGTGGGCTAAGCATCCAACTCTTGATTTCAGCTCGGGTCATGATCTCAGGGTCATGACCTCAAGGGCCTGGGATGAGCCCCACATCAAGGTCCGGGCTCAGTGAGAGTCTGCCTGAGATTCTCTCCCTCTCCCTCTCGCCTTCCCCCCACTTGTGCACTCTCTCTGGCGCTCTGTCTCTAAAATAAATAAATAAATCTTTTTTAAAAAATTTAGCTACTTGAGCTTAAAATCAATTAATCTTCCTAAAATATATGAAAATTTTAGTTATATCTAAATATTATTAACAAGCAACGTTTGTGAATCAATAATTTACTAGGAAGAATTAGAGAAGATATTGCCCAATGGGCTTAGAATTTCAAGTTAAAAGCAAAATGGGTACTTTTAGGAATCCAGAGAAATTGAACTATTTATATTCATTTATGGGTAGGGGAAAGAGATGATATTTTCATTTCAACTTTTGATACATTTGAAAAATCTGGTGCTTAGTAGCAATGCAATTGCCATTATAAATATATCTCTTAAATAACGCTATCAAAAGTCATTGCCACCACCAGTATAGGGTCTTCTAAAATGAAATTTAAAGACTATAGAAAATTAATTTCCTGATAAATATTGCTAATAGCACAATAGTAGCTCATCTTGATGTCACTGTCCTGGGCTTTCCCCATGTCACCCTAATAAAGCTGTAAGTGATCCCAGAGCAGAACCCACGGCTACAAAATATCATTATGAGACCTCAACTCTGTATTATTCGTTAACTTTAAAAAACGAAGATAAACGAAATGTAAAAGGAAGTTTCCTTGTTAATAATTTCTCAGAATGCCCTCAGCAGCTATGAGACAAAGAGGATATCAGTTACTTTACAGAGGAGGGATAGAGAGCTCCACAAACGTGTGCCACTTGTTCAAAGCTCCGAAACTTAAAAAGCAGAAATCTTAGGACTAAAACTGATGTCCTTTACCCTGAAGTCAAATCTTTCTGCTATCGTCAACCACGTGTCATCTTGTTCATATTCTTAATTTCACAGGTAACTGAATTGATTGGCCTTCTTGATGCTGTTTCACAGAATCCCTCGATTATTTCAAACAAACTTGGTTAAAGCAAGACAGAGGAAACCTGAAATTACTCTGCATCTGCTTTTGTTACACGTGATAGCCGAGGAGACAAAACCCCGAGGCCCTACTTCTGCTACCAGTCCTTGAGTATTGGTATTTTATGTCCTTGATGGCCATATTTGATTTTTTTTAAGAGACAGAAAATAAACAAAAACTCTATGTGCTGTTTCCTCTGTTTGCAAGAACTGTGACCTTTGACTCTTATAAATCTATTCAAAGCCAAAGTCTGGAGATTGGGTGTTTCAGGAATGTTCAAAATATAGTTTGAGATTTATAGAGCTGCAAACTTTTCTTGGCTTTTCTTGGTCCATTTTATTTGATAAAACGTAACTGGTAAACAGTGCGGCTTCACATCCTCCACAAAACATCCATTAGGTTATCTTGCTTTATACCAAACTCGAGTTTGTTTGCACAAAGAACTAATGAGAGGGGTTACTGAAGGACTCCAGTCTCTACTTTTCTTCCCCTCGGACAAATTGTTTGCAATACCAGCACCAAGGGATGCAAATAAAACTGATATTCTAACATAGAATTCGCTTTCAGAGAATCTGGCTCCATTGTTAAAGTAGAAAAAGATGTTCTTGAAAGTGTTTTCAGAGGCTTGATGTCAGAACGTTTGAAATTTCTATTAGTGAGCTAGATCTGTGAAATTTGAATAAGGCAATTTCCTTAAATAGCCTTGCTATTTAAAATGTGATCTTTTAATTAATGCAACATATTATAGCTTTCGTAACCAATGTATGGTTGGTATTTAAATTAGATGGAATTCACATAATGTATTTTTCGGTCTAGAAACATTTCAAGCCTCAAAATCTAACACTCAAAATGTATTTTAAGTCTTTGTCGTTAAACCAGAACGCTGAAGTAGCATTGCCTACGTGCCTACACAGTATAGATGACAGCCAGGCCGACCTTTCTGGCTGAAATTGTGACTCTTCAAAACAGAGAAAGGGTATCTTCCTCCCACCTTTGGGGAGCCATCCTAAAACCTCACTTGAGAGGCAGCCACTGACACATAACCGATGTGGAAAGATTTCTCATGTCCTATTTCACCAGCGCAATTTCTAATGGCGAGTTCTTGCATTCCAGAGGATACATAAGATGATTCTTTTATATTAATATATTAATTTTTAATTTAAAAAATCAGAAAGCAACTGAATCTACTAGTGCTGAATATCCAGATGGAAACTGGTTGCATCATTCTGATTATAGGTCAAAGATGTTTAGGGATTATAGTACAGTAAATCTCAGGATTGCATTACATTGAGTAGAAAAACATTTATAATAATTTGTACTGAGATGAGGAGTTGACATGAAAATCCTGAGTACCATAAAGAGAGACTGGCTTTCTCATAGAAAAGTCCTCAAAAATGTTGGAGAATTTGAAGATGAGTTACATGTTTTTCTCTTAGAAAAAAACAACTGTTCCAAATTTCTGAGCTTTTCTATGATTAAAAATGCCTGCTTAGCAGTATTTAAACACACACACGCCCTTAATATGTCCCAATGTAAAAGAGGCATTTTTAATAAGAAGTAAGAAAATGATTGGTTTGGAAAAAAATTCCTGCTATCAAGACAGAATTTTGAAAGCAGATGTTTGGCAATGTTTTCATCATTATGCAACTTTGTTACTGAAAACAATTTAACGGTGTCAATTATAAAACACCCATCTGCATACTTTGGAAATTAAATGTTATGTATTTTATAGAAATATATAATATTTGTTAATTTATGTTAATGCTTTATTTAGAATTTTTACATCGATGCTTATAAAAGAGATTGGCCTATATGGCACTCCTCTCTCTCTCTCTCTTGCTCTCTCTCTCTTTACCTCTCTGCCTTTGATGAGTTGGGACTCTTCCCTATTCCTCAGTTTTTGAAAGTGTGCCCCCAAATAAGTGTTTGAAGGTTTAGGAAAACCCATACTTAAAAATTGTGTGGTTTTGTGCTAATTTTGTGGGTAAGTTCTTGACTGTCAATTAAATGACTATAATAGCTCTAGATTAATTAGATTTTTAAAATTTCCTCAAAATTAATTTTGGTAATAGATAGTTTTCTAGAAAATGGCCAGTTCACCCAGGTATTGGTATAAAAGTTCCTTATAGAACTTACCAGGCATTTGTAATGTTCTATTCTACATGTAGTCATGTTCCTTTTTTTTTTTTTATAATATTTTTATTGCCCTTTTTAAAATCAGTTTTGTCAGGAAACTTCTTTCTAAAGAAACAGATTTTAGGTCTGTGTTTCTTAGTCTTAGATTCAATTAATTTTTGTTCTATCTTCTTTATTTTCCGAGTTCACTTTGCTGAGTTTACTTTGCTAAAAAGTTTCTCTAACTTTCTCTGAGTTTTTGGTGAACTCATGGAACACGAATTTTTAGTGTATCTTTTACACTATTATATGAATTGCAGATAAAATTCCCTACAAACCACTTCAACGGCCTTCCACCAGTTTTGATATGTAGGGTCTCATCGCTGCTTAAGTCTGACTTTGATTTTTAATTCTTCCATTGTCATGGTTGAAGGCACAGTGTTGGAGGTCAAAGTGTCTGGGCTTTCAATCTTAGCTCCCTCCTTCATCAGATCTGCACTTGAGTTTCCTCATCACCAAAATAATAAGAATAGCAGTGGAACCTGCCTCTAGGATTTTATAAAGTATTATACCACTCATGGCACACAACACCAACCATGCTGAGCATTCTTTTTTTTTTTTTTTAAGATTTTATTTATTTATTTGACAGAGATAGAGACAGCCAGGGAGAGAGGGAACACAAGCAGGGGGAGTGGGAGAGGAAGAAGCAGGCTCATAGCAGAGGAGCCCGATGGGGGGCTCGGTCCCATAACACCGGGATTGCACCCTGAGCCGAAGGCAGACGCTTAACTGCTGCGCCACCCAGGTGCCCCCGTGCTGAGCATTCTACTGAAATTGGCTGCCACCATCGTGATCGTCGAAACGTCATCATTACTAAATCCGTGAAATTATGTTGGCGAGTATTGCTTTAAAATTCAAAATATATGGATTATATTTGTATATTCAAAATATATTGTTATATAACTTTATTGCCCGTGATCAGACAATATTAGCTTCGTTCATTGATATTTGCTGTGATGGTCAATTTTTGTAGAATTTCATGAGTGTTTGAAAAATAATCTTTTTATTCTGTAATTGTTGGGTGAAGGATTTTATATACACACCTTAGACAAAATATGTTAATTATGTTATTTAATTTGTCTGTATATGTAATATAATTTATATGCTTGTACCAATACTTCACAGAATCGTATTAAAATGTTCTATGTGAATTTGTTAACTTCTTCTTGAAACTTTCCATCTTTCCTCACGAGTTTGAGGATATGTTGTTGATCACACACAGGTTCAAACTGCCACATACTCTTGGGAAATAGTAGATTTATTATTATAAAATACTCCTCTTTAGTAAAGGATTGTTGGTTTCAAGCCTATTTGGTGTGATAGTTATATAATATTTGTCTAATATATTTTTCCATTTGTTTGCATTCAATTTCTGTGTCATTGCTTTGCTCTGTTTCTCACAAATAAGCACACAAATTTTTAAAATTAAACAATAAAAATCTCTTTGCTTTAACTAGACCTGTGTTTAATCAGTTTGCATCTACTGAGATATTTTGTATATTTGGATTCCTTTCTACCACTTTGTGTTGCATCATTTTCCTGACATCTAATGAATTGATTAAATTATCTTTATTCTCTCTTTCCAGTATTGAAAGTTCTTTCAGTGGAGACCCTTATGTTTTATTTTGTTTTTAAATTCTGGACATAAAAATTTAATTATTTGCTTGACCATTCACATGGAAATATGTGGTAAGTGAATGGAGACAAGGGTCATAAACTTAAGAGAGAGGTAACTATTTTAAACCAGCATTTTTTATTTAAACCAGTTTAGGTTTGGACATTCACCAGCTTGGACCTTTTTTTTTAGCATTTAAAATTAAAAAAAACTGTGCCAAAATGAAAAAAACAAAACAAAACGATTTATTGAAACTAGTTTCCAGAAATTGTCCGTGTAATTTTTTTAAAACAAAATTCAAGTTTTTCTTTCACATTTTTTTAAATCTCAAGTCTTCTTTGGCAAATTTATCTAAAATATTACATTTTTCACTTTGGAGCTTACTCTTTATATTTATGTAACAAAGTACCCTGGATTGATGTTCATAAAAATACCTTTCTCTAAACCCTAGTGGTTTATACCCTTTTTTTAAACATGTATAAATATCTTTTAATTAAGTTGTCATTCTAAAAGAGGTTTTTGAGAAAAATTTATGAATTATACATCTATATATAGATGTATATATATTATACATCTATATATAGATGTATATATATTATACATCTATAAATTCTTATCCTTCGCTCTCTCTCTCACCATCTGGATGCAAAATTTATGAAGTACAAAGGAAGATAAGGCCATCCCGTAGAAAGACTTTGGACCCTGACATAGTGTAGAAGACGTTAGTCCCTGAAACTACCCAGGAGTACCTCATCAACTTTTATGTGAGCAAGAAGAAAGCTTTGTATTGTGTTAAACCATTAAAATCGTGAAGACTATTTGTCGCAGCAGCTACCAGGATCTTACTGATACAACTTTATATTTATTTTTTAATTTGATGTATATACAGCCAGTGATTATTAAACACAGTTGAATTAATATCTACCATGTTTAACTGTCCAAAATATTATATTTGTTCCCTGTTTCATCTTATTTCTCTCTTCTTCTGCCTTCTCCACTTTCAAGTGAGCATTTTATATGATACCATTTTATGTCCTCTCTTACCATATCAATTATATTTCTTTAAAACATATTTTTAGTGTTGACTTGGAATTTCAAAATGCATATATGCATTTTTAACCAATCTAAGTCCACCTTCAAATATTACAATGCTTCATGTACATAACACATATACATAACATGTACATAACACAAGTACATGTTTACATATGTACTTAACACAAGTGTCTTACTATAGAGTATTTCCTATTCCTCTCTCCTGCCCCTTTTGCACTCATTCATTTATTTTACTCATCCATGAGGTATAATAACCCAATATATTGTAACTAACATCGCTTTCAACAGCTATCTTAAAAATGGGGAAAAAAAAGACATTACTTCTCCAACACATTTCCTTCCTTCATGTAGGTCTGAGTTTCTGACCTATATGATTTTTCTTCTTCCTGAAAAACTTCTTTTAACATTTCTTTCAGGACATGTTTGCTGGTGATAAAGTCCCTCCAACTTCTGTTTGTCTGAGAAAGTGTTCATTTCTTCTTTACTTTTGAAGAATAATTTTACTGGATATAGAACTATATGTTGGTGGTTTTTTTCTTTCAAAACTTTAAATATTTCGCTCCACTCTCTTCTTTTTGTTTAAAGACTCTTTTTCTTTTTTTAAGTTTTTATCTCTTTATCTGAGAGAGAGAGATTGAGAGAGAACATGAGCAGGGGGAGGAGCAGAGGGAGAAGAAGATTCCCTGCTGAGAAGGGAGTCAGATGTGGGGATCCATCCTAGGACCCTGGGATCATGACCTGAGCTGAAGGTAGAGGCTTACCCAACTGAGCCACCCACGTGTCCCCCCCTCCGCTCTCTTCTTATTTGCGTGGTTTCTGATCAGAGGATCGCTATAATCCTTATCCTGTTCATCTATAAGTAAGCTGTATTTTTTCCTCTGCCCTTTTTCAAGATTTTGTTTTTGATTTTCTGTGGCTTGAATATGGTATAGCTAGGTGTAGTTCGTGGTTATTGTTGTTGTTTGGAGGTTGTAATATATCTTTCTTGATGTTTTCTGAGTGTTCTAGATCTGTGCTTAATTTTGGAAAGTTCTCAACCGTTTTTACTTCATGTATTTCTTCTGCTCTGTTTCTCCTTCTGGTGCTCCAGTCACGCATATGTTATTTATTTATTTACTTATTTGTGTATTTACTTATTTATTTTTGCAATTGTCTCAGTTCTCAGATATTTCAGCTATTCTGGGAATTTTTTATTCTTTTTCCCCCTTTAGCTTTCAATTCAGTAAGTTTCTATTGACCTCTCTTTAATCTCACTAGTTCTATCTTTAGGCATGCCCAATCTAGTGATGAGTACATCAGAAACACTCATTTCCGTCTTCAATTTCTAACATTTCCTTTTGATTCTTTCTTATAGCTTCCATCTCTCTGCTTACAGTACTCATCTGTTTTTACATGTTATCTCCTTTTTTCTTTACGATGTTCAACTTTTTAATCATATTTCTTTTAAATTCTGATAATTCCAATATCTGTGCCATATCCAAGTCTGATTCTGATTCTTGCCTTAACTCTTCAGACTGTTTTCTTGCTTTTTGGCATGCTTTGTAACATGCTTGTTTGTTTGAAGTTTTCATTTAAATTCTAGTTACTTAACATATAGTGTGATATTGGTTTCAGCAGAATTTAGTGATTCATCAGCTACATATAAAAACCAGTGCTCATCACAACAAGTACCCTCTTTAATACCCGTCACCTATTTCGCTTTATAATAAAAAATCCAGATATGTTGTACTAATATTTGCTATAAATGTAGGGGCCATGGTATTCAATTTCCTCTAGTCCTCTTGTTTTTATCTTACTCGGTAACTTTGGGCTTCCCTAAGAACTCTTCTTCAGAAATAGTCTTAATTTTACAGCTCTTTTCATTCTAATCCACTGTCCTTACATTGGAGCCTTGTTGGGGTGGTGAGAAAGTGTGGGAAAGGGGAAGCATTTTGCAATCTTTCTCAGTTTTTAGTAAGCCTGGGGCCCTGCGTGGGCTGTGGCCTTCACAAGTGCTTCTCCAAGGTATAATCTTTTTCCCCCTTAGGTGATACCAGAAGGCTAGCTGGAGTGAGAAGGCCCTTCCTTCAGTTGGGGTGAGGCTCTGGTAGTGTTTTGTCCTCAAGCATGTGTCTTTGTTACGGAGAACTCTCCGGGACTATTTCGCAATGCTTGTTCTTTGCCTGTCTCTGCCAAAGCCACAAGAGGATCTTTCTTGGATCTTCACTGTGAGAATCCAGTAGGTTTCCTGGAGTTTAAAGCTCACGGGGCCCCCATAAAACTGAAACCTCCACAAGTTTCCCATTCTCCTGCCAGTCCATACTCAACCTGCAGCACTTCCTAAAAAAGCCATTGAGCCACCCGCACCGGACTACGGCACCAGCAGCTTCGGGGAAGTAGATCTCAGTTGTGACTCTGGATTTGCCCATCTCTCCAAAATGTGATGGGAGTTGGACCTGCAAACTTTGTTCTCTGCTGGGTTCAAGAATAGTCACCAATCTTCAGTGTGTTTAGCTTCCTGGTTGTAAGGACAGGAGAGACAACGTCTTTATATGTAGGAATGAAAGTCAGAAGTCCTATGTTTAACTTCTATTCAATTGATAATTCTTTCCATCCCAGGAGCCAACTACTTTTATCCATTACCTATGTGCCAGCCTCACATGTTTTTAATGTGCCATGGAGTAAGAATACATACAAGTCCTTTTCACTTAATGTGGAACAAAATTACCCACAGAAATCAAGCCTTTGGAGATTTTCTTAAAACAAAACAAAACAAAACAAAACCTCGAAAAGCTGTGTCTAGAAAGCAGGGTTGACCATGAACAAAGCACTTGGCCCTGCAAGCCAAAGAAAGAGGGGTGTTGTCTTTTTTTTTACCTTTTTTTTTTTCTAACTGAGCTTAAGATATTCACCTAGACTGATTTATGAGAGTGTAAGTGGAAGCATGAGCAGGGATTGGATTTCCTCAAGCATATTCCTTATGCCCTTATGTATTGCCCTTGCCACATTGATTCAGAGCTAAGGGTGTGTCTTACAAATGCTTAAGGCATGTTCCCGTAATACTTCATTATGTGCCAAGGCAGTCATCATCCCCTGCAAAGTAGCGGTGTCTGGGAACAAGTTATCATTCCGAAATAAGAAAGGCTATTCATTTTATTGACATTTAAAATGCATGAGAACATTTATGACCAAACTCATATACATCTCTCACCATGAATATGTGGCATTAGTTATCAATACTGTTCCAGGGAAGGATATGTTTGTATTATGAAGCAGATCTTTGTTTTAAGCTACAGATGGTTACATTTGGTAGGAAGTTATTATGTCAGTTAATTTGGCCTGATCTCTGATGACATCTTTCTGTAACATCAACATTTTTTTTCCATGGGTTGTATTTCAGAATTTTTTAATATTATATTCTATACCATGATGGTATAAAGTTATGCTTACTATTGTAAAATATTATAGTTTAGGCATTACTTGACTAGAATGGACTGGGTCAGATTTCATTTGAAAATAAATGTGGCATGTAGTAAAAGAAAAAGAATATAACTTACAATAATCACTATTACCTCATACAAGATAAAATAACCAATTAATTGTATTACTTAGCATGCCTATAAAGACAATATAATATCAATATTAACAAATTGATATTTTCAGCCCTACAATGTGGTGAAAGACCTTTAATTCCTCTTATTTTCACAACAGTTTTTAATTGGCTATTTTTGTGAGAAGCATTATAATGGCTTTAAAGAGTAAACTGATCCCTTCATATTGACTCCTTTCTGGATTAAAAGGACAACAATCCTTTATAGATTAGGTGAGTAACGAACCTACTTTGGAATGATCCACTCTCAAATTCTCAATCCATACATTAGGATCAATTAAGACAAATATCAACCTTCAGTGCCAGAGCTTGAAAAGTTTAAAATAAAAAAGAAGTTTCAAAGTATTACTTTACTTCATTAGAATCAGTCCCATAGAAAATAAGTATGAAGCTATTAGAATTGGCTGAGGGCAATAATGTTTCCTGTCGTACATTTTGGAGTTCTTGTCCTAGTGCTTTCACTTAACTAATTACATGTCCTAGACCAAGCCTCTGAACTCTCTGGGCCTCATCAGAGAAGATCTCTCCGTGTCCTCATCTCTGAAATGAGTTCTAACAGTATTTCCCACGTGGGTGGTAGTGAGAATTCTATGAGGTAATGTGTAAAAAAAGTTCAGTATAATGTCCAGCATGAAGCAAATCTTCAATAGCTATCTCAATGCTCAGACTTCTCTTTTTCTTTCCTTCCCTTCAATCTAACCAATAAAAATATTTTCAATGTACTAAGAAAAAAATTAATTTTATAATATATAATATATTATGAAATTATAAAAATATAAAATAGTTAAGAAATTAATATAAAGTTTCCGTTGGGGCTGCATTTATTTAGAAATGCTCAGATAGGGGTGCCTGGGTGGCACAGTCGGCTAGGTGGCAGCTTTTTGGTTTCGGCTCAGGTCGTGATTTCAGGGTTATGAGATCAAGCCCCACATCAGGCTCTGCACTCAGCTGGAGCATGTTTGGGACTCTTTCTCCCTCTTCTTCTGCCCCTCCCACACTTGTGTGCATGTGTGTGCCCGTTGTTCTCTCTCTCTCAAATAAATAAATAAATCTTTTTTAAAAAATGCTCTGATACATACATATTTTGTTTAGTGCTTCAGGAAACACAGTCAGGACAAGACAGGGTCTCAGCTGCATGTACTCGAAACTCTCATTCTCCCTGATGATTGCCTAGAACTCCCAGTAGTCAACATGTGAGTCTGCGTGGAGCTGGAAGTTATCAGGGCTACAGGCTTTTTCATTTCCTTTACTTGTCTCCATTCATCAAGTTGTGCCTGTCCTGTATTAGAGTACAGCATATCCTCTTCTCTGTTTTTGAAGTAGACTAAGTTCATCTGACACAATACTTACTGATACGAGGTGAGTGTACTTATGAAGTACAAAATCCACATTGTCCAAAAAAAGTAGCACTAAAAATTTCAATAAGTTTTCCTAGAACTATCTCAAGATCCACTAATCAAATAAACACAAAATATAAACAAAAATTAAAAATTGAAAACTGACATTTTCTATTCCAATAACACACACTTGAAATATATGATAAAGATGACAAAATAATTGCACATATATTTATTTAAAACACTATTGGGGCGCCTGGCTGGCTCAGTTGGTATAGCATGAGACCCTTGATCTCAGGGTTGTGAGTTTGAGCCCACACTGGATGTAGAGATTACTTAAGAATAAAATCTTAAATAAATAAAACATTATTAACTGAGTTGTAGTATAATCCAAAATTTTACAAACATTTTCTTAGATAACAAAATACTTAACTGTAAAAAAAAAATCTTAACTTTGGAGATAGTTTATAATAATTTAGGACATAAGCAATTCAAGTCACAGAAGGTATTAAATAATCAAATGCAGTAGCATTTTCCATTGAATTTTTTGACTGCTTCAGAAATGGACATATTAATTAATTAATATAATTAATTTCTATTTCTCAGTGTCTATGCTCAAATATCACGCTTGAAACTGTCTACACCTATTATCACAAAGCACCGTTATCTGAAAACAACATGTTTGAAACCAGCTACGACTATTTTGTATCCAAGGAAACCAAAGAATATGTACTCTATAAGGCACCAAAATGGGAAAGATTATAGTTGAAAAAATAAACATATGTGCATTTTTCTTTTTAAAAATATTTCTATATTAGAATGCATATTCTTACTTTTAAAAGATGCATGCAAACTTCACTGAACTTAGTATCTTCATTATACACATCTAACAGCTTTCAGTAAGGCAAGTTGAAAAATAGTAACTATTACTTATTCTCATATTAACAAGCAATTACACACAGAAAGAAAACTTAAAAGAAACAGAAGAATCACAATGTCCTCTAGTAGGTGACAACATTTGTTCTCTAACATCTAAAGACTTCCAAGTTCTTAGAGAACCATATACCCATTTTACATCCATCCCAGATTTGACAAGTGGGAGTCAGAGATCTCTGGGAAGGAGATATGAAGATGTGACAAAACCACCTCTTGATGTCACTGCTAAATTTAGGAATATCATCCTCTTGCCCTGGAGGGATAGAAATGAAGCAACATCAATCTCAAACGCTTATTTAAAACAACGCTATTCAGGAAATAAGAGGGCTTCTGTGTGGATGCTAAGCCATGGTGACTCTATTTCTTACAGGTGGGGTTTTTTGGTGTGTTTTTGTTTGTTTATAGGTGTATTTACCTTTGCCAATTTTAAAGTCCACAGCACCGAATATGAACTACAGATTTTAAAAAATAATAAAAATTAAAAAATAAAATAAATAAACTACAAATTTTAAAACCAGAACAAAAAGTAAGTGTTGATGGTAGGCCCACCGTGTAACAAAAGTCTTGCATATATGTGTATCCTTTGATCCAGGAGCTCCACATCTGAAAATTTAAGAAAATAATTGAGTATAAGCATGCAATTATATGGAACTTTATTGTAGAATATTTACAGTGAAGAAAATTTGTTTTCAAAGTGTCCAAAAATTAATGATAAATAAAATGTCCAAATAGATAAGAAATAAAAGACTATTTTGCAGCCCCAATAAAAATGATATTCTAAAGATATTTAGCACATGGAAAATGCCCATTCAGTAGTTACAAGAAAAAATGAAGTATAAATAGTTTAAATGTGACCCCATTTTTTATTGCAGACAATATACATAATATAAGCATATTTTTATACATGCAATATATATTTTATATTTTTATAATTCCATAATATGTTATATATTATAAAATTTAATGTTAATTTAACACATTAATTTAATAAATATAATATCATGTATAATAAATATAATAAAAATATATACTATATATAAAAAATAGTCTTTCTCTTTGGGGTTGGATTATAGTTGAATTTAATTTTCATTTTTTCCTTGTCTATATTTTCTGGTTTTAGTCAATTAACCTATATTACTTATATAATAAAAAGTTCTAAATTAGTACTAATAGAAAGTGAAAAAATTAAAGTGCAAAATAGAGACGTCTTCCTCTTGCCCTCTCTCCTGTAACTTAAATAAATTACTTAAATAAATAACTTAAAATATAAATATAAATAAATATAAATACAATGCAGAAAAAACCAGATTAAGTACATTTATAATTAAAACAACAATAACCACTAAACTAATACAAGTAAAATTAAATTGCATTTGACCTGCTTCAACCAGAGTAAATATATATGTCATATCTTTGTTTAAAAATTACCAAGTTTAGAGAAAAGATAACTACATTAATATTTGACTTTCTGCTAAATGTCTGGGTGATCTTGAGCAAGTCACAATTATAATTATACTCATAGAATAAGATGGGAGGGGTAGATAGATGATTTCTGATGGCCCTTGCAGGTATAATATTCAATCAACTGCTGGAAAATCTTCTTAATTTGGATTATAATCTTGATTCTTTCAGCTGTAGCTGAAGGTCCCATGCCACATGGTCCTCTCAGCAGAGACATCTTGTGTACTTACCCTTTAAATAAGTCTCCTTCACATAACAGCTCAATAAATATTTGATAATAAATCACTCTTCTTTCTATGCTTATATTTTCATGACCTTAGGATACTTATCCCAAGATATTTCCAAAAATTCAATTGATTTGTCTGCATAAACTGGTCTGTTCCAGTAATGTTATAAAAACTATTTATAGCAAGACACAGGACACAGGCTTTGAGAAAACTGTTCCTGTTAAATTCTCAGCTTGAGAGAAGGTGGCGCACAAAAAGCTACGGAACATCATTGTTCTTATGCTCTGTTATAGCTCTAACACATCTTCCATAGTGGCTCTGTTTGAGCCATCTTTCTGGTTTGGCCTTCCTTTTGTTCTTCAGAAGAGCATAGAATTGTTCTGGTAATTTCATCAGCCTCAGAAGAAGCCCGCGGAAATGTGCTGGTTAAGATGTTTGGTGCACACATCTGTCAGCGTGTTCCACACGAGAAACAAAAAACTATGGCTGCAATCATAGCCTTAGGAGCCAGCAAGCAAAATGAGTAGCTAGAACAGCCCAAAGTCACAAAACCAACAAGTGAATGGCATAAATGCTAAGGAGAGAAAGCCCCACCACAGACAATTCCTCAGCTGATGAGGGACAGCAAAGCCAACAAGCAGGGCAAAGACTGGACAATGAAGACATATCACCGCTCCCAACTGATGCAAATCACATTTCTTTGTCATTCCCTTATAATTTGTACTTATTTCTTTAATTTTGGTTTGGTAAATGGAAAATATAACGTGTGGTTTAATAAAATTAATCAAGCTTTCAAGACCTAGTGTGTTGATCGTTTTGCAATATATGCAAATATAAAATCATTGTTACACACCTGAACCTAATATAATGTTATATGTCAATTATACCTCAACAAAAAAGGAGAGCTTTCAGTTTTCTAGTTACTGTATAGTGCATAATGCATTATTAAATATTTAGTAAAACTAAAGATACTTATTTAACTAGCATTATATTTACTCTCGAAAATAAGGATAAGGAAAGAGATCAGCTACTAAAATAGGTACAGCAAATTATTTTAAGTTGAAAGATACCCTTCCAGAGGGGAAAAAGTCTGTGAAAGAAATTGTAAATATTTTGGGAGGCTTTAATCGTGGGTTCAGCTCACGGGTCCCTTTAAAACTCCACACCATCTCATAATGGACTTTTGTTTGGAAATGTTTTGTGTTTTAACCATAACCAGGTATGTGAGTTGAATTACCAATGTCCCAAAATCATCTGCTATTTAATTCTTAGCTATGTGTAGAGACTCCAAATACTGTACCCGGTTATGCGCAAGATACAAATTTTTGTCTTTCAGGAGTATACTATCACTTAATACTCAAGTAAGTGTTCCTAATTATGACTATGCAAAAAGTACATGCTAATTCTTCTGTTAAAAGGCTTTCGAGCAACAGTCTGTGGTGGTTGCATGGAGCCGCATCCGTCTGTGGCTGTGATACGGCACGCGTGGGAAGAGAAATGCCATGAAGTAAAACAGACCCGAAGTCATCAACTCGAAAATATATTTCATCTGAGATTCATGGAATGTGAAGACCACAAGTGATCCGTGAAAGTCTAGAGAAGATGCTGCCTCTTCCCTGAACACCCCAATTCCCCCCTATGCAAGTGATATTTTTCCTCCTCTAAGCCCCCTCAACATTTAATTTTCATCTCCACTCTACATTTCTAACTATTGTGTCATGCATTGCAAGATTTATTTTGGATAACTTGTTTTTCAGTGATACTGTACACTCGTTGAAGGAAAAGAATGGGACTTAAAAATACTTGTCAACTCCATACAAACACATTC
The DNA here is from genome assembly GCF_002007445.2 of Ailuropoda melanoleuca. Taxonomy (NCBI): domain Eukaryota; kingdom Metazoa; phylum Chordata; class Mammalia; order Carnivora; family Ursidae; genus Ailuropoda; species Ailuropoda melanoleuca. The sequence goes on from NC_048222.1 coordinate 127,736,036, forward strand.
CCTTTGCTTATCGTGTTATAATCACTCGATAACTGTTTGTCGGATGAGTTAGTACCTTCTTTTCCCCTAGACATCTCCGGAGTCTGACAAGCAATAGCCTGTCTAGTTTGCATTTGTTCTGATTTTCTCCCCAAGTGGCAAGTCCCATAGATCTCAAAACCCAGAGGAGGACTCCAAATAGCAGAGAAAAAAGGTGCACCGCGAGTGGCTGACGGACCTGGATGAGAATAGCTCTCCCGGTCCCTTGCGATTCTTAGCCATCTCTGTATATGACTTGTAATGAGAGCTCGTTTTATCATCCAAAAAAAGAAATTCCATCGCAGTGAAAAACCTGGAGGATAGCAATGACCAACCACCCTCAGGAGATGAGAAGTTTGGAGTAAAACACAATAATGAAATGGGCGTGGGTTTCTGCCTGGATTGAGGCCTGGGACACTAAGGAGGAAAGACCCGAGTTGGAACCCAAATTAGAAGTCAGTGGGGCACAGAAGAAAGAGCACTAGTTGGGGTGCAGGGGCCTCATCGCCAGTTCTTCTTTGGTACTAGGTCACTCTTGACTAAGAGAAAGTCATGTAATATCACTGGGCCTCAGGGTGTTTTAAGTTCTCTTAGTTTTATAAATTGAAGAGGTTAAACTCAGTATGCTCTGATGTTCTGATAAGCTGTTAAATTCTATGATTAGGAATCAAATATATCTTAAGCCTTGGTAACAATTCAAATTTAAACCATATTTTGAGGATTTTTTTCAGCATAGTATCTGAGTCTGAAGCAGGTGATAATAATAGTATTGGTAATAATAGCTAACGGTCATTTATTTAAGATATTTGTGGGGACCTACTGTGTGTCAGTTGCTGTTCAAGACAATGAAAATACAGTAGAGAAAAAAATATATCTGGTTTCAGGGAACTTACATTCTAAGGTTAGGGAGACCACATTTAGCAAATATAATCCAGCATGTCTGACTTTGAGGAGAACCTTGGGCAAATATGGTACAGAGATTGGTGATGGAAAAGGCACTTCAGTGCGTACTGTCGGGTACTTATTAGGGGGCACACATTTTACATGTATTCTCTCATTTCCTCCTAGCAACAGTCCCATAATTATTATTATTTCTTTATGCCTATTGTAGAAATGGGGGGAAAAATGAGCACAGAGACATCAACTAAATTTCCCAGGGTCACGGAGATAATAAGTAATGAAGCTCCCAAGCCTGTGCCCTAACCGCTGTGTGTTACTGTCGCCTGCCAGATGATATCATAGGACAAGTCTTTAATGATCTCATAAACAACAATAAGCACACATAATCTGTGTATTTACGACTTTTTCCTTTTCCCACTATGTTTACCAAATAAAAACTATCAAAAGAGTGTCAAAATTTTTAGACACATTATTTTGGCTTAAATCAGTGTATCATGCACGTTAAGTTGAAAAAGCAGCATGTAACGACCAAAGTCAGAAGATCAAACTTGAGTAACAGAGAGAAGTTATTCCCAAGGTTCCATGTCATGGTCTTCAACCTTCAACCCTGCCAAATGAATAGACTCTAGAACACCAAAATCACCTTTGTACATTAAGCCTGTTCAAGAAGATACAGTGAGTCATGTTTCTATGCAACATAACATTGGAGGCAGAAATAGAATCAGATTTCTCATAAAGCAGAGACACGGGGGTAATACTGTGAAAGAGTGGTTAAGCGCATGGGTTTTGTATTCACACAGACATGGCTTCACACTTCCTCACTCACTAGCTCCATCTTCTAAAGCAAACCTACTTACTTCTGCAAACCCTAGTTTCTTTATCTTTAGAAGAGGAATAACAATAATAGCAACATTATATGTTTTGTGGGAATTAAAAGAGTTCATGTATGGTAAAGACAGTGCAGTACCAGCATACAGGAAATCTACAATAAATGATATCTACTGTTATTATCATGAATAAATGTACCAACTTGGGCAAAAGGGATTTGCATAGTCAGAGCAGCAAGACGTCTGACACCGAACAGGATACTTAATGCTATTTTTCAAAGAACCCACTCTACACAGGAATGTTGAAGAAACGGCCTCTCTCCTCTCTTTCTCAAATTGCTGCTTCAGGAATAGGTTTAGACACTATTAGTTATCATAAGCAGTATTTCCAAACAAATTTTTAAAAAGGCAATTAGATAACTTTTTAAAAGATTTTTATTTATTTATTGAGAGAGAAGGAGAGCACGAGCCAGGGGAGGGGCAGACTCTTCGCTGAGCAGGGAGGCCGACATGGGGCTCGATCTCAGGATTTTGAGATCATGACCTGAGCTGAAGTCAGATGCTTAACCAACTGAGCCACCCTGGTGCCCCAGCAATGACATAACGTTGACTTGTTTCTGTACATTTATGTAAATAGCTCAGCCAATGAGTGTCTCACAAGAAGAAAGAATGAAGATGACTCCACTGGCATGCAAAAATATTCATATAGACTCAGCCCTCTGTGTCAACTTACAACAGCCACTGATGATCTGATCATTTCCTCTCATCTGTGTTTGGATGCCTTGACGGCACTTCCCAGCAAGGAAACTCATAACATAAAAGCAATGTTCATTCCCAATTTATACCAGATTTCATCCCATCATTATCAGCAGCCCATATAGCCAAAGAAAGGGCTTTCTTACACATTGTTTCCATGGTGTTTATGTGTTTCTACCCTAAACAGACAGATGCAGATTAAGCAATGCATGTCAATCCCATTATGAGGCTGTGAAATGGGCAGAAGTTTTGTTACACACTCATGCAATCACACACATGGGGAACATCCTGTTTATTTGGCTCGTCCTCTGATGATTGGCTGTGGTGTATCAGCACATTACTGACAGCTGGGAATTTCTCCAGGGGAACATGCCTTTCCTATGACAAACATCCAAAGAGCAAGGGGAACACGTGTCTCCCCACTGGGTCCGTACACAACACCACGGTTTCTCCAAATGTGGAGCATGCTGGGTGCTTGGGTTTTGTTGGAATGCCACCGAGGGGCCCCCGCTGACCTTTAGAGGCTGCATGAGATAATACGTTCTTGGACCCCATTTCCGGACTGCTTTGGGCAAGGTCAGGATGGCAAATATCCCACTTCCACAATATCAGATGTTACGGTAATTCCTTTTAGCTAATGTGTAAGAGCAAAGGAATGCCTTCAAACCTCATCTAGGCCCTGTGGAATCTGTTGAAAATGCATGACAGCTGTGGGCTTTGGCGAGGCTGTCTGTGAATGTATGAGATTTGGAAACAATTCAAAGCTAGAAATAACTATACAAATCATAGCCCTGCACCACTGCTCGCTCGCCCTCTCTCCTCCCATCACTCATTTCACACACACTGTAGCTGGGTCACAATCTCATCCTCAGGACCTTCATGCATTCTCCATGGCCAGGAACTGTGGGTAACATCCTCCACACACAAACACAGATGTGAGGAGAAGAAAGAAGCAGGGGCGGGGGTCAGAGCAACAGAATGATTTTAATAAGGCCCAAGAACAGGAAATTGAGAAAGAGCCTTTTTTTTAGTATCCAACTGGGAGTTGAGAAGCAGCAGCAAACGCACACACTTGTTTAAAAGCCCATCTGCAGTTGGAATCATCATCGAGTTTTCTAGTGATTTATAGAGGCCCTCATTTTCTTAAACCTGCATTACTTTTAAAGGCTGTGACTACTGACACTTAGCTCTTGCAACTTTTATACGTATCCTATGCCCCTCACCCTTTGGTCTCTCCCAGCCTAGTTTGCGTGTAATGCTTTGGAGAAGAGCAGGCTGATTGAGGAAAGGAGCTGAGACAAATGGGGTCCGCTCGAAGATGCTGTTTTCCAAATGACTAATATCCAAATACCTTATTGATTCTGACCTCAGAATTCGGACTCCTAACATTTCGTCTTTAATGTCATCCCAGGATTTCAAAGACATTCTGCAACCTGATTCATAAATAATATGATATCCTGGAAAACACTGGCTCTCCTCCTGTGACTTCGGCTACTGCTCTGTATATCCAAAATATCACCTCTGGGCACAGTCAGGTTGTGCTAGCAGAGCTTTCCCAGCTTTGACACACGTGATGGCTGTGTGTCAGTCATTAACCACATACACTCTTACATCACCAACATAAACCTCACATCATCCTTATACAAAGTTTGGCCAGGGTAATTCCTCAAGATGGGGGCTTTAAAAGTGAAGCTAATATTGTTCCATCGATATTGCAAAATGAAACAAAAACACACATATAATATTTAAAAGTAACTTGGGGTGTGGAAAACAATGTCAATGAGGGGGAAAGCAATTCCTACTGAGAATTTCTGGATGCTGTCAAGCACCTCATCAGCCAGCTGGATTGATCTGCGTGTTCAGAAGCAAAGAAAAAAAACCTCTCCGGCCATCCATGCACTAAAACTTATAACACCTAACTCAAAGAGTAAATTTCCAAGGAAACTCATCGGGGATGTCGATGCTCACTTGGGGGCATTTACTCTAAGAGTAAGATCAATTCTAACAAGCTGTGTTATTTGGATTCCCAGAGTACAATGGATCAGAAACAGTGCCTTACAGAAAGACAGGGTTCTGGGAGAGGAGAGTGTGCTGGCAACAATGAAAGCACGGCTGGTCAGCTCATAGCAAGAGAAAAGAGCCGCGGGTCAGTGAGATGATTGCCTGGGGCATTGGAAAAGAGGGGCCAGGACAGCACAGTATTGCAGAGCAGTAATGGATGGGTCTAATAATGATCCTGAGTATTCAGGAAAAGATAGTCTATGCAAGAATTCATGGAAGGATAGAATACATTTAAGATATATTCACACCAAAATGATATAGAATTAGAAATTTTCATACTTCAGAAGAGTATGTCTTCCTTTAGGTCTAAACTGAACAAATGTAGAATACATCATTGTCCCCAAATAACATTTTGAATTTTTTTTTAAATGACTGCATTTAAATATAGAAGACTTATAAATAAGAATTTAATATCACAGTGTCTCTTATTTTTCTCATGCTCTGCTCCACAAGATGTACCTTTCACAACATCAACTTCATTTAAGCACTTCCTAAATTACTTCAGGAATATTCTAACCTTGAAAAGAAAATTAAAGAGACAGAGATTACGCTGCTCTCACATAATATATAAAAATAGAAAATTATGAATGTATCATTCAATACACACATGCACGTGCACACACAGACACACACGTACACACAGCACACCAGTGACATGAAAGGCTGAAAGGAGCATGTCTTCCATGTCAGTTTCACAGAGGGAAGGGCAGAGAATTAGGCAAGAGTGACGGGATGGGGAATTTCAGACATACAGCATATGGTGCAGAGTTGGGCAAGGGGTATAAATGCTCAGGAATTTGTTTGTCCTCCTGTGTCGTTATGTCCACTCTCTTGTCTGGATTTCGCACTGGTAACTCTGCCTAGCATCGAAATTCCCATGCCTTGTCATGACCATCAAGGCAATACACCGACCTGGCTCTTGTCCTGTATCTACGACTCTACCTGCTTCTGAACTCCTTTTATAAAGTCTACAGTGGACACCAGCACTACACCCCGTTCTTCTGATAACTACTCCTTATCCCACTGTATTACTTTCCTAGTGCTGCCCTGATAAATAGCCGTAAACTGGGTGGCTTAATACAACAGAAGGGTATTCTCTCCAAGCTCTGGAACTAGAGGTCAGAAATCAAGGTGTCAGCAGGCCATGCTCTCTCTGAAGCGCTGTGGGGTAGAATCCTCCCTTGCCCCTTTCACCTTCTCCTGGCCGCCTCTGTGCATCTCTCTCTCCTCTTCTTATAAGGACATCAGTCACTGAATTTAGGACCATTCTAAATCCAGTATGACTCACCTCAAGATCCTTAACTAATGACATGTGCAAAGACCCTGTTTCCAAGTAAAGCCACGTTCTGAGAGTCTATGCGGACAAAGCCTGAAGGGCTCACTCTTCATCCTATTACGTTCATCCACATAGTTCTTCCAAACCAGCCACAGTTTATAGTATGAGTCTGGCTGTACATAAATATTCCAATGATGGACATCTGTGGGAACGAACAGGTCCTCTTTCAACAGCCATTCTTCTCCTCTTTTTCTCTAGTCTTAGGTACCTATCTCCAAAGTTAGCTACTAAAAGATCCAGAGACTTGCATTTCCAAGAACCTTGCAGCCAAGAGTGACCCCATGATTCAGTTCAACCACTGAGACAGAAGAGGAAAATATAATACAAACAGGATTTACAAGGAAGCTAATAAAGCCTATTAAGCTTTGGGCCCCATACTCATAATGACCCAAGGCCTGGGCCTAATGTTATATTTTTAATATTGTTCTTTTTTCTTTTTTTTTCCTTAAAAAGAATCCCTAGAATTGCTCAGGCTCCACTCAACCTGAAATGCAGTCGTTCCCTCTTGACCAAAAGAAACTGTCATGCAGAGAATTTTCTTTTCTGCCTCCTTTGTTTCCTGCCTCAGATGTCGCCATAAGGGTATGATTATTATAGAAGCAGCAGCCATCTTTCTGTCATGAGTGAAAGGCTGAAAAAATCCTGGGTATTCTGCCCCTTGGCATCATTTAGCACGGAACCAGCCCTGGACCCATCTCCCTCCACATTTTTGTTATGTGAGAAAATATCCGATAAGGGGTTATTTAGGTTTTGTCTATCATACTACAAGAAGTTTCTTGATAGAGCATTTGACCTAGCCTGGGCCAATTAGAGCCTTGCCCTGAATTTTTGGATTTAAGAGTCAGAAAGTCTTGTCAGTGTCCCTCTGTTGGCTGAAGTCATGAGCTATAAAACTCTGGAACGTCTGGCTACCTGCATTCTTGTCACATGGATAAAACCACTCTATAGAAAGAGAGAGCTTGCCACATGGAGAGAAGCATGGCTACAAATCAGAGGTGGAAGCTTGATCCTTTGGAGGCTGATTCTTGATGTTATGAGAGATCACAGCCTTTCTGTAATTATGTCTGTCCAGTTATTTCATAGTTTATCCTTCCATTGAAATCCCCCTTTTTATTTAAACCAATTCGAGTAGGGTTTCTCTCACCAATAATTTAAATGGACTAATTAGTAAAGCTTCTTTCCCTTCTCCCAAATGTCACCATGCCCTGTATCACCTTCTCTTATTTCTCTTTACCTTCTGCCAAAGAGCTGGAATCCAGTCTATGGCTTCAAAGGCCTTTGGTGATTAAGAGCAAGCTGTGGAGTTAGACACACCTGGGTTTCCCTTCTGGTCTGTTACATACCAGCAATGAAATATTGGCAAGTAACCATCTCAAAATCTCATGTATATTATTTCAAAGAGAAGGTCCATGGTAATATCAGTCTCATGTGATTCAAAGGAATAAACTGGTATGTATAGAGTATCTGATAGAATGCTTGACACGCAGTAAATACTTATGAAATATATTGATTATCATCACACAGGCAAATATTATTGCTACAATTTCTGAACCACAAAACAAAAATCTTTCATTAACCCCACTCTCTCTCTCTTGCATTCTAATTCTACATCTTTTATTTCCTTCTGAGCTTCCCATTAATTTTTACCAAGTTCACTTTAGTTTAAACTGATTCCTGCTCTTCATTCCATCACTCCTGTCCCACACCACCCTGCCATTAACATTCACAATTTAGTTTGTGACACTATTACTATTCTCTTAGTCACCCAGACTCAGACCTTGGCCTAGTACTGGTTTTGTTAATTACTCTGTCACACATATGTATAATTTATTCCTAACTAAAACTAAACAAGCAAACAAAAAACCCCAAGGATTATGGATTACAGTTATTTGTATTTTCCTTTAATTAGCTAGCCATCCAATATTTTTTAAAGTAAATTTGAAACTCTACAATCTTGAATCTGTTGTGTGAGGCATAGATGGTGGTATAGAAAACAAACAAGATATCTTTCATTGGTCGTAAAGAAATTGTTTTCTCTATGAGGGCAAACTATTGTTGTATTTATCACATTTTTCCAGACATTAGGGGAAAAAATTGCAAAATGTTTAGGGATTTCAGAATCATAGATCATTCCTATCCTAAGTACACTTTCTTTTAGAGAGTATTACATTTGGGTAAGACGGATACCTTCCTTTGAGCCCCACACCTTAGAAAGCCCTGCACATTATAAACATACAAACCAAATTTATGAAAGAATACACAAATGCCCTTTCACCTGCAGTCCAGTAGACAGAACTGATCCAGTCCAACCTGTAATTTTAAACACTGGCCCCCAGGTCAAACCTCTCAGTTCCCAAATAATCATTTCTTCAATTCTTTTGCTGTTTGTCCCCAGAACAAAAGATGACTACATCTGCATGCCATGGGCTGGCACAGAGTCAGTCACTGATACTCCTTCGTTATGTGGGATAGACCAAAGCAGCAGAATCAGTTAGCTAAGAGAAAACACAAATTAATTAACTTGTCGTGCATGGCCTTCTCAGCACAGATGTGAGAGATGCCAAATCGTGGAAGGAGCCGAGATGCCCTTCAACAGATGACTGGATTAAGAAGTTGTGGTCCATATATACAATGGAATATTACTCAGCTGTCAGAAAGAACGAATTCTCAACATTTGCTGCAACATGGACGGCACTGGAGGAGATAATGCTAAGTGAAATAAGTCAAGCAGAGAAAGACAACTATCATATGATTTCTCTCATCTATGGAACATAAGGACTAGGAAGATCGGTAGGGGAAGAAAGGGATAAAGAAAGGGGGGGTAATCAGAAGGGGGAATGAAGCATGGGAGACTATGGACTCTGGGAAACAAACTGAGGGCCTCAGAGGGGAGGGGGTGGGGGAATGGGATAGACCGGTGATAGGTATTAAGGAGGGCACGTATTGCATGGTACACTGGGTGTTATACGCAACTAATGAAGCATCGAACTTTACATCGGAATCCGGGGATGTACTGTATGGTGACTAACATAATATAATAAAAAATCATTAAAAAATTAAAAAATTAAAAAATACAGTAGCTTTCTTCCCCTGTTGCTGAGCATCACTTTCTCTTCCTTATGTTCCAGGTCTGGCATCTGGACATATTTCTACTTTAGCAAATTAGCATGTTTGCAATAGGTGGACATGGAAGCTGAGGAACAGTTTTCAAGATTAAACATTTCCATTTTTAGAATTTAAATATGTGTAAATCTAGAAGTATATGCATGGCCTGTGACACTGATTATTTATATTGCCAAATGGATTTAGATATTGCTTTAAAAGATGGCAAAACCAATATACTATTGACAGTACTTTATTCAAAGAAGTTAAAATACTTACAATAATTTCTGTGATGATGATATTTTGTCATAAATCTGCCTATTAAAATAATTGAACATGATGTATAAAATGATAATTTAGATTCAAACACTGCTTTAAGAATTTTTTTAACAGTTCCAGTTTTGATAGCCTCAATAGGATTCTTCAAATTGGAAATTTAAAAAACCAAAAGCCTAAGGACACCTGGGTGGTACAGTTAAGTGACTGACTCTTGGTTTCTGCTCAGGTCATGATCTCGGGGTTGTGGGATCAAGCCCCACTTTGGTCTCTGTGCTCAGTGTGGAGTCTGCTGGAGATTCTCTGTCTCTCTAAAAATAAAAAAATCTTAAAAAAAACCCCCAAAAGTCTAAGTACTATGGTGTCCAAGAAAGGCTGTCACCTGCCAATATAACACAATTATGTAGAAAAATCATTGATTATAACAACATTACTGATTTTGCTGAAATGAAGACAAGAAAAAAATAACAAATTAATAAATAATAATTTATTAGTTATGTTTTAATTTTATTAATTCTTCAAGCAATGACAGTTGATCAACACAGAATACCCAAATATGAACAATAATAGTAAATTTAGCGATATTGGATATTATGACAACTTTCAGATATATTAACACCATAGTCTTGCACATTTTTCAATTTTGATGTTATCTAGCTCTCAAGGCTTTTTTTTTTTTTTAGCTAGAGTTATATCTTCTAAATATTTAGACAAATGGTTTGTGAATATCATTCATACTTCAGCCCTAGGCCTTGCAAATATTAACAGCAAACCTGCTTTTAAAGGGACTTTATGGGTTAAGAACAATCTGAATTTTGCTTTGAAATATAGGTACCAGTTGAGGAAATGCCAAACAAAATGGGATTCAGCAAACATATAAGGGGGTACCACCAAAGATGAACAAACACGCAAAGCCAAGGATGCCCAAGATATGCTAGAATACAAGGCTCGTGAGAGCACAAAGTGTGTCTGTTTTGTTTATTGTTGTATCTTTGGAGACCTAAACAGTGCCTGGCACATAGAAGACATTTATAAATATTTGTTGAATGAAGGAATGAATGAATGAATGATAGCAAAGAGTCTAATTTGACTGAAGCATGAGGTATATAAAATAGAGGGGCACCAGGGTGGCTCAGTTGGGGGTTAATTGGCCAACTCTTGGTTTTGGCTCAGGTCATAATCTCAGGACCCTGAGATCGAACCCCACGTCGGGCTCCTCACTCAGTGCAAAGTCTGCTTGAGAGTCTCTATCCCTCTCCCTGTCCACCTCGCACTCATGCTCTCTCTCTCTCTCTCAAGTAAATCAATAAATCTTTCAAAAAATCGGATAGTGGTAAATAAGACTTAAAGCAACAGACGGTGGCAGTTAGAAAATCATTCAAATGGTGTTTTATTGAATACATCAAAAAATATAGATTGTTTTGTAATAGAGATTGACAGATATCCTATCCCCTGTATCCTCTCTGCAAGATGAGGAAAATGTTCTAGGGCATGGAAGTCTTCACTGAATGGAGTGAAGAGATTATTGGGAAAAAGAGAAGAGAAGAGAGGGAATGGAAGAAGGAAACACCACGGATGAAGGATCTTCAGGAAAGTTTGAGGTAAATCTAGACAGACCTCTGAAGGTTTTATTTGTATAAGAGCTCAACACACTCCTCTGCTGAACAGTAAGGAACAGTGAGAAAATGCTCTGGAAATGGTGGTGAGCCCCAAGATTGGGACATCTAAACAAGGGGGAGAGATAGAGGCCACCTCTTCACCTCCTGGGATGTGTTTCTATAGAACACAAGAAACTCATCCTTCAGTGGGGACGTGTCACCAAGCTGTGTCCTTGCACAGAGATAGTGGTCAAAACAGTGTTTACGGGAAGAGTACCTTGGAGTGCAATATTGCTGGTCCATTCACTGAGCCCTCTGCTTCAGTCCTCAGAGGAACTCTGCTAAGTTCCCCAGGAAAGAAGAGCTTTGGAGGAAAAAAAAAAAAATGAGAGGGATTCAAATGAAGGAGTTATGACATTGAAGGCAAAGGAAAAATTAAGAGAAGTTCCTCCAAAAAATCTATCAAAAAATTGTAACACAGCATAGAAGAAGAACGTGTGTAGAATTTAATAGCTAGAACTATGGAAAAAAGAGAAAAAGCAAGAGCAAATTTCATGAAATATTCACTTCTCCCAAATATTCTAAGTTGGTTGTTTAAGTTTTAAAGTTTTCTGTTCAGCCACCAAGTTTCTGTAGAATTCTCATAAATATTTTTCTTTTAGTTCATAAATATTTTTCTTGCTAAAATTGAGGCTTCAGTATATGCCTCTTGACCTGGGTTCACATTTTATAGCTGAAAAAATATGTAAAACCTCAAAGGAAATCATAGCAAAATTGTTGAGTTTTAGTTGGTTTTAGGTCAGAGGGCAAGAATCCATTGAATTTTATGTACTTTTCACCTAAAATAAAGAAATACCCAAGTTTGCCTAAAGCTTGGCCTTAACTCCCCACTATAGCTGAAGCCAATTTTTCAGGTAATCTGGCACAAATATGGAGTTTTTAATGACACCTACAACTAGGTCAATTTTTTAATGATTTTGATGCTAAAATTGCATAAAGCTATAGAAAATAAAAATTTCCCATTGCCTAGATATTGACTTGGTGATACTTAAGGACAGAAAATAAAGTTTCTTAGAGTAAGCTATCATACAACACAATTTCTTTGTTCTAGAAACTGGTGGTTTCCCC
>NC_048222.1:127749011-127759972 GCF_002007445.2 Ailuropoda melanoleuca
GAATGAATGAATGATAGCAAAGAGTCTAATTTGACTGAAGCATGAGGTATATAAAATAGAGGGGCACCAGGGTGGCTCAGTTGGGGGTTAATTGGCCAACTCTTGGTTTTGGCTCAGGTCATAATCTCAGGACCCTGAGATCGAACCCCACGTCGGGCTCCTCACTCAGTGCAAAGTCTGCTTGAGAGTCTCTATCCCTCTCCCTGTCCACCTCGCACTCATGCTCTCTCTCTCTCTCTCAAGTAAATCAATAAATCTTTCAAAAAATCGGATAGTGGTAAATAAGACTTAAAGCAACAGACGGTGGCAGTTAGAAAATCATTCAAATGGTGTTTTATTGAATACATCAAAAAATATAGATTGTTTTGTAATAGAGATTGACAGATATCCTATCCCCTGTATCCTCTCTGCAAGATGAGGAAAATGTTCTAGGGCATGGAAATCTTCACTGAATGGAGTGAAGAGATTATTGGTAAAAAGAGAAGAGAAGAGAGGGAATGGAAGAAGGAAACACCACGGATGAAGGATCTTCAGGAAAGTTTGAGGTAAATCTAGACAGACCTCTGAAGGTTTTATTTGTATAAGAGCTCAACACACTCCTCTGCTGAACAGTAAGGAACAGTGAGAAAATGCTCTGGAAATGGTGGTGAGCCCCAAGATTGGGACATCTAAACAAGGGGGAGAGATAGAGGCCACCTCTTCACCTCCTGGGATGTGTTTCTATAGAACACAAGAAACTCATCCTTCAGTGGGGACGTGTCACCAAGCTGTGTCCTTGCACAGAGATAGTGGTCAAAACAGTGTTTACGGGAAGAGTACCTTGGAGTGCAATATTGCTGGTCCATTCACTGAGCCCTCTGCTTCAGTCCTCAGAGGAACTCTGCTAAGTTCCCCAGGAAAGAAGAGCTTTGGAGGAAAAAAAAAAAATGAGAGGGATTCAAATGAAGGAGTTATGACATTGAAGGCAAAGGAAAAATTAAGAGAAGTTCCTCCAAAAAATCTATCAAAAAATTGTAACACAGCATAGAAGAAGAACGTGTGTAGAATTTAATAGCTAGAACTATGGAAAAAAGAGAAAAAGCAAGAGCAAATTTCATGAAATATTCACTTCTCCCAAATATTCTAAGTTGGTTGTTTAAGTTTTAAAGTTTTCTGTTCAGCCACCAAGTTTCTGTAGAATTCTCATAAATATTTTTCTTTTAGTTCATAAATATTTTTCTTGCTAAAATTGAGGCTTCAGTATATGCCTCTTGACCTGGGTTCACATTTTATAGCTGAAAAAATATGTAAAACCTCAAAGGAAATCATAGCAAAATTGTTGAGTTTTAGTTGGTTTTAGGTCAGAGGGCAAGAATCCATTGAATTTTATGTACTTTTCACCTAAAATAAAGAAATACCCAAGTTTGCCTAAAGCTTGGCCTTAACTCCCCACTATAGCTGAAGCCAATTTTTCAGGTAATCTGGCACAAATATGGAGTTTTTAATGACACCTACAACTAGGTCAATTTTTTAATGATTTTGATGCTAAAATTGCATAAAGCTATAGAAAATAAAAATTTCCCATTGCCTAGATATTGACTTGGTGATACTTAAGGACAGAAAATAAAGTTTCTTAGAGTAAGCTATCATACAACACAATTTCTTTGTTCTAGAAACTGGTGGTTTCCCCAAATTAGGCATATAATAATTACATGCTTCCATGTGGCTATGGTCTCAGTTAAGGCTTTGAAACATAGAATCAAAGTTCAAATATTCCTTTCCTAGTTAGTGATTTTTTCCATCCAAAGTTCATAAGCCAAAGTCAATAAGAATAAAATGTATGAGTGAATGGAGGTTTTGAAGCAACAGATTATTTATACTGTGCTTGTGATTAAGACATAAGGTGGGGAAGTAAAACGAAATTCTATAAACTGACTTCATGAAGGTTAACAGTTTTTTTAAACCCAGAAACTAGATATTCCGATAGGAACATTATTCATCTTAGTACAAAGCACTACTAAATTGCTGAAAAGTAGAGTTTGATCCCCTATCAGGGTGAATATAGTAAAAAACAAATTTAAACCAGGCTATCCTCCTCCCAAGATATACTTATATTCTAGATATCTCCACCGGGGATTAAGTTAACAAATCTTTAGCAATCTATTTTCATGTCCCCAACATATATACCACGGGAGGCATGAATTTCTGTCCTTCCAGATGTATAGTTTAAGGTAACCAAGAAAGCCCAAGATAGATAAGTAACTACCAGAACATAAAATAATCTATAATCCTAATGCTAGATTTAACAGAACAAAATAAGGTTTTAGATGATGTTAAAAAAAAAAAAGTTACTAAATTTTAGTAACAAATAGGTTCTGAGTCAGTGACTCATTGACTCATATTTCACTCTTAATGAATGACTACCATTTACAGGCACTGTATGAGGTTGTAGAAAATCAAAGATGACAGAATCCAAACCCTGTACATAAAAGATCAATGGGGGACACAGGCATATACCGAGGGAGAAAAGATAAGAGAACTCAGTCAGCAGGAGTAGTATATTCAGGGTGCAATGAGGGCACAGAACAAAGGCACCAGCATGAGAGTGGGTGGCAGGTCTGCTTGAAGGAAGCTTGGACACCAGCCACATAAAAAAGAAAGGGAGAGTATGCTAGGAAGAGAAAGCATATGAACAACAGAAACAATCAGTTGCAATGAGCAGATTTCGTGGGATGGGGGCAAGCTAGGGATCAAGAAATAAACAGAAATACCATTGAGAAGCACTGGGAGGTAAGGCTGGATAGCTGAGCTGGGGCTGGATATGGACAATGCAGTGGGTTGAGTGGTAGCACCACTAAGATATGTCCATATCTTAATCCCCAGGACCTGTGAAGGTAACCCATTTTGGAAAATGGTCTTTGCAAATAGGATGAAGTCAAGCATCTTGAGATAAGATCATTCTGGATTATCTGGGTGGACCCCAAACACAATGACAAGTGTCCTTATAAGAGTGAGGCAGAATGATATTTGACACAGAGGAGAAAGCCCAAAGAAGAGAAAGTTATGAAGATGGATGCAGAAATTGGAATTTTGCAGCCATGAGTCAAGAAATGTCAACAGCTACCAGAAGCTGGGAGAGGCAAAGAACAGATTCTCCACTAAAACCTTCAGAGAAAGCATGGCCTTACTGACACCTTGATTTGGGAATTCTGTCTTCCACAACTGTGAAAGAATAGAATTCTGTTGTTTTAAGCCACAGTTTGTGCTAGTTTCTTATGACATCACTAGGAAACAAATACAGAGAGTCTTGTGTCCCACAGTGAATCTAGTCTTGCTCTGATGGGCAATTCTTTTGTTTTGCTGGAGCAGGGGTTTAAAAGTGGAATACAAGGTTGATAGGGAGTTAAGGCAGAGATTGTAGGAAAGGAAGTCTGTTGGTAAGTTACCGTCATAATTTAAGAAAGAGGTCATAGGACTGTTGTCAAACGGATAATTTTCAAAACCTTAAAACAACAGAATTCTCATACGGATGCATACCAAAGTTTTACTGAACGATTAACAAGGAAATAAGCAGGAAGCAAAGCCAGTTTATCTTGCTAGTTCATTATACTGAACTAGACCGCCCAATGTATAGCTAGTGAAAAAATAAAAAGAAATCTGAAATGAGATTGCTGAATTAGAGCAACAACAAGAACAGATTATTTTCCTTAATAGACAGCAACCATAAATTTGGATTATCCTCTTTATTGGGCTGAAACCATTTGCATTACAACCCAAAAAGTAAATATATGCACCTTCTCAGTTTTCTGTAAGTTAATATCTATGGTCGCCAAGTCGTAAAATGTTCTCATGGATTCCAGTAAACATCAAATCAAGTAAAGTTAACATTCTTAAGGCAGATGAGCTTTAGGTGAACTTGTTAGAAAATGCCATAGCTTAACAAAGAAAGTTGTGCAGTTCTCTTTTTGCCTTCCTTTAAGGAATTTTTCCTTAATATCTGAGATTCTAGTTAAGAATAGAGAGAAGTTTAGACACCTGTAGTTTAAAGAGTGTGCAAAGAAAGAATTTATAAGACGAATCCTTACCTCATTTTTAAGGAGAATTGCAGAAGTTGATACATATAGAGCCCTTGAAGGAGCACCTCCTCCAATATTCTCCCATTATCTTACATCATGCTGATAAAATTTGTATGGAAAATCTTCTACGAGGACATTTTTTNCTTAATATTTGAGATTCTAGTTAAGAATAGAGAGAAGTTTAGATACCTGTAGTTTAAAGAGTGTGCAAAGAAAGAATTTATAAGACGAATCCTTACCTCATTGTTAAGGAGAATTGCAGAATTTGATACATATAGAGCCCTTGAAGGAGCACCTCCTCCAATATTCTCCCATTATCTTACATCATGCTGATAAAATTTGTATGGAAAATCTTCTACGAGGACATATTTTAATAAAATACATTTGTATTCCTGCATTCAATAATTTCTGAGTAACTACTGTGTGTACGAATTTACATGAAACTTTCCTTCAAGGGCTTCATCATATTGCTAAGGTTTGAAAGTGTTAAAGGTTTAACACATGAAATAGTAAAAGAATAAAATATCACATAATAAATGTGAACTGCATGTTAGCAAGCGTCAAAATACATGATTCTCTTCTTATCTAGGTCTTAAATATTTCTTGGAGAATTTTTCTGTACTGGGGGAAGTTAATGAGATAAGATTACAAAGCTGACGAGATACTAGATTTCATAGATGACCAGGAAAGTAGAACGTAGGAAAAACAAAATTGGGGTTTGATGAATTCCATTCACATAATTTGCCTTCAAAACAGACTTAGTTACAACATGAACTTCCTTGGAAATATGATATAAGCAGAGGTCTTTGTTGGCAGCTGATGAAAAAATATGATCATAACTTTTTTTGTTACATAAAATAGTTCAACAATTTTAAAAGGAGCTGAACTGTACTAGCAATTTGGATTTTAGTGGCTATACAAAGGAGAACTTTATGTCAACTCATATAATTAAATTTTCATTTTTTAACATTGGAATCTGTCCAGAGCTGTACATATGATGGGATAAACATAAGAAACTAGTTTCCAGGATGCCACTTCTGACCCATGAATTCAATGAAAGTGCTTAAATTTAGTTCACACAGTGCGTGGTTCACAACTATAACAACACTTATTGTATTATATTATACTTTTTCTTCCAGTCTCCCACAATGGAATGTCAGCTCCTCAGAAACCATGCTATTTTCAACGCAATATTCATAGCACAGTGCCTGACACAGCCTAGATTCTCAATTAATATGTGTTAAATTGTATTCATAAATAAAGTAAAGATTTAGGGGCATTTTGCCACATAATGAAGTTAAGTTTTCCAACATTATATACATAATTACACCTCTGAAGGTGATTTACCTCACTTTGTCCTATGACTATACAAAAGTTTCCTCAGAAGGAAATACCATTAAGAATTTATAATCCAAAGCATCAAAGCACTAACATTTGTGTATGGGGCGGGTGAGACAGAGAGAGAGAGACGGGGCGGGGGAGAAAGAGAAGAAGAGAGAAGAGGGGGAGAGATTGAGGGAAACAAGAATATGTCGCCCCAAAATATACCACTTTGGCAAGTTAATTATTTTGAATTAAAAAACAGCAGTCTCAAGGACCCTCTACCTCCACTGTGTCTCTCGCATATCCCCCCTACTGATGACTTCACTCACATCAGTCGCTATGGTTCCAAGGCACATGGCATTGCAGTATGCACTCTGTACTTAAAGGATAGCTGTGCAAGGATGGTGAAGTAGGGCTCAAGACTAAGATATTTAAACAATAGTCCACAGTCCATAGTCAGAGTGAGTAAGTCAAATCTTAGGGACCATAGAATTCAAGGAAAAATAAGGAATTTGGGGAATTTTGATTAATCAAGTAGATATTAGAGATCAAAGCAGAACTAGAAATCCACTGGGATATGCAGGAGGGCCAGAATCGGGAAATCTGGCTAGAAAACCATATATAATTGTCATCATTTTCTAAGGAGGCTGTTCTATGTGATGAAATTTTCTTAGAATTTGGGGAATTTGGGGAACCGAAGCATCTGTTCTCCACAAGCAGGGAAAGAGCAGAGTACGTCTGCACAAACGTATGTCTACACAGATATAGAGGGTCAGTAAGAGAAACATGAAATGAAGCCTAGGATTGAAGGTGAAAGCTAAGTACTATTTTTGATTCAAGAATACCAAAGCAGAACTCTACAGAATTAGAATGAATTTTAAAAAGTAATTCTTTTGACTAGCTACATACGTCAAAGTCCAAGGAATATCTATTAAAAGATACAACATACACATGAATACTCCGGAGCTGGGTTAAGCCACACCTACACTCAACCTGAGCTAGCTAGATTGCCTGTTCCATGAGCTCATCTTGAATTCTGCATTTCCTTTTACAAACCAATTCACTCAGCTCTGAAATTAAAGATGACATAACACGATACAATATTTTATTATTTAATCAGGAGAGATTCAATCCCTTAATGCCATCAGCATACCACAGGAACTCTTAACTGAGGGACTCCTTCTAATAAGGTGAAGGGAAATGGGCAGCTCAAACTTAAAGAGCTTAAGTTGACAGCGCAAATTTAAGGAAATTCAATTCTGCTGACCATGTGGTAAATATACAACACTTTGAACATGGTATTTCCTCTACATAGAATGTAGCTCTTGACACACTTGCCCCTTTGTGCAATTAATTCATCTCACTTGCCCTTCGAATTTTGACTCAAGTGCCTTTCCTTTCCCCAGAGAGGCCTTATCTCATTCCAAGTAAGTGTCCTTTTTCTGTACTTTCATACAACCTTGTCTCTTTCCTCAAAATCCCGTTTCCATTTTTAACTACATAATCCTTTATACAACTATTTATTAATGTCTTTCTCCCCCACAAGTCTATAGAGACTTTATCTTTGTTCAGTGTTTTACCTTTACCTAGAGTTTGTTCAGTATTTTTACTCCACCTAGAATACAGCTTTTCACATACTAGGAATTGAGAAATATTTCCTGAGTCCATGAATGAATCAAGGTCATCACCAACAGAAGCCACTACTATACTTCCAGCTCCAATGAAAACAAGTAGAAAACAATCCATTTGTCTAAAAAGATTGGACAAATAGAAAAAAATAGCACAGAAAAAAAATCGGAAATGAAAAAGAGTCAAATACAGACTACTACTGAAAATTCCACTTTTAGGAGAAAAAAATATATCCATTAAGATTGGCGACTTCCCCTTCTTCAGGCAATGCTTCCTGTAAACCCAGTTACTGAAACCGGATCACACAGTAAACAGAGTAAGACAGTACAGTAATTAGCGGTGCCAACAGAGGAGGCCTTTAAAGGTGGTTTTAGTCATGCTCCCGTTGCAGGTAGCAGTGGTGCGGCCCTCTGGAGCTCCAGTCACTACTGCGATGGGGAGAGTTGGAGAAAAATCAGTGGGAAGGAATCAAGAGCCAGGAAACAGACACCATGATGAAAACCTGAAGGAATCAGGATTATTTCATTCCGAGAAAAAGTTGGCAGATTAAATCACGGAATGGTGTGCATGGTGAGCAGCTGTTCTTCATTCCCAGGGAGCATAGGTAAGGGAGGAAGGATTCCAGCTCAGTGTAAGGAAGGACTCAGTCTCCCTTCTGTTCCAGTCCAACCTACCCTCCAGCCCACTGCCCCGTCTCAGATGACCTCCCACTTCTCAGTGCTAAGCCTCCTCTGTATCTTTACTTATGGCTCTCCTTACAAGTCCTTCTCATAAAAAACTTCCTCCGACTACAAGAGTTGGTAAAACTCCCATGCCACTACTCTCATTCTCCGTAGCAATTATTTGAACCTATTGTCTCTGAAACCTTCTCCAAACATTTGCTTAAGACAAAAAACTGTGAAGGTCTCAGATTTCTTTAATGTCTTAAGTCAAACCCCAAATGGAAACACATCTATTTTCCATAATACTGGGTACATACTCGGGAAGACAAGATTTTTAAGGGGACAGATGCCAGGCGCTGGTGTTGCCTATTGGCTCAAATCTAAATCCCTTTTCCTTACGTTTTAAGCTCTCCATCAGTTGCGGTCCTGATTAGAGGAAGGTGAGTGAAGATGGGGAGGATAAGGTTACAACATCCCTTATAGACTTAGAATAGTACGTCTTTGAAATAACAGAAGGTTTACTGAGCTGCGTGTGATAACCAACTTACTGCATTAACTTGCTTCCCAACTCTGGGCTTCTTTTTCCCTTTCTGGTACTGGCAAGAACCAAAATGACTGCAGAGAAGCTCAAAGCAAGTGAAGATGAATGATAGGCAGAATATCTTATCTGGGTTCAGTATCTGCAGCCACTGATAGACCTGAGGGATATTTTCAGGCAGAATGATTCTTTTCCTTTGCTGATTCAATATCCCAAAGTATCATTAAGAATCAGTAATTTGGGACTCTATTTGCAGAGTGTGCTGAAGAGTGATTAATAAGCTTCATTAAATGCATGGTCTTGCATGAGTTCTTTTTCCTATTAAATAATACTACTAAACTAGTGCTTAATTAGATACAGCATTAGTATTAATTTAATTAACTACTATTAATTTAAATTGATTATAAATCCTAAAGCCTAGCGCAACAACTTATACAAAGTCCAGCAACTTATATGACAAGAACTCAAGTAAATTTATTTTAATATCAATAAATAAATAACATATGAAACTAGCAGAGAATCAAACTCTTGGCTACTTTTATCTAAGGAATTTAAAAATGAAACCCTTAGCAGACCAATTTTCCCAGCACCATTTAATGAAGAGACTGTCTTTTTTCCACTGGATGTTTTCTCCTGCTTTGTCAAAGATTAGTTGCCCAAAGAGCCGAGGGTCCATTTCTGGGTTCTCTATTCGTTCCATTGGTCTATGTGTCTGTTTTTGTGCCAGTTCCATTGGTGTATGTGCTGTCTTTCTGATCACAGCTTTGTAGTACAGCTCGAAATCCGGCATTGTGATGCCCCCAGCCTTGTTTTTCCTTTTCAACAGTTCCTTGGAGATTCGGGGCCTTTTCTGGTTCCATACAAATTTAAGGACTATTTGTTCCAGTTCTTTGAAAAATGTCCTCGGTATTTTGATCGGGATAGCATTGAAAGTGTAGATTGCTCTGGGTAGTATGGACATTTTAACTATGTTAATTCTTCCAATCCATGAGCATGGAATATTTTTCCATCTTTTTATGTCTTCCTCAATATCTTTCAAAAGTGATCTATAGTTTCTAGGATATAGGTCCTTTACGTCTCTGGTTAAGTTAATTCCAAGGTAACGCATGGTTTTTGGTGTTATTGTAAATGGGNATAAGTGGAATGGATTCCCTAATTTGTCTTTCTTCAGTCTCATTGTTCGCGTATAAAAATGCAACTGATTTCTGAGCATTTATTTTTTATCCTGCCACATTACTGAATTGCTCTATAATTTCTAGTAGTTTGGGGGTGGAGTCTTTTGGGTTTTCCATATAGAGTATCATGTCATCTGCAAAGAGAGACAGTTTGACTTCTTCTTTGCCGATTTGGATACCTTTGATCCCTTTTTGTCTTCTGATTGCTGTTGCAAGGACTTCTAGTACTATGTTGAATAATANGACCACTCTTTCACACCATACACAAAGATAAACTCCAAATGCATTAAAGACCTCGATGTGAGACAGGAATCCATCAAAATCCTAGAGGAGAACATAGGCTTCAACCTCTTTGACATCGGCCAGAGCAACCTTTTTCACGACACATCTCCAAAGGCAAGAGAAATAAAAGATAAAATGAACTTATGGGACTTTATCAGGATAAAGAGCTTCTGCACAGCCAAGGAAACAGTCAAAAAAACTAAGAGACAGCCCACGGAATGGGAGAATATATTTGCAAAGGACACCACAGATAAAGGACTGGTATCCAAGATCTACAAAGAACTTCTCAAACTCAATACACGAGAAACAAATAAACAAATAAAAAAATCGGCAGAAGATATGAACAGACACTTTTCCAATGAAGATGTACACATGGCTAACAGACACATGAAAAAAATGTTCAAAATCATTAGCCATCAGGGAAATTCAAATCAAAACCACACTGAGATACCACCTTACGCCAGTTAGAATGGCAAAGATAGACAAGGCAAGAAACAACAATTGTTGGAGAGGATGTGGAGAAAGGGGATCCCTCCTACATTGTTGGTGGGAATGCAAGTTGGTACAGCCACTCTGGAAAACAGTGTGGAGGTCCCTTAAAAAGTTAAAAATTGAACTACCCTATGACCCAGCCATTGCACTACTGGGTGTTTACCCCAAAGATACAGACGTAGTAAAGAGAAGGGCCATATGCACCCCAATGTTCATAGCTGCATTGTCCACAATAGCCAAATTGTGGAAGGAGTCGAGATGCCCTTCAACAGATGACTGGATTAAGAAGATGTGGTCCATATATACAATGGAATATTACTCAGCTATCAGAAAGAACGAATTCTCAACATTTGCTGCAACATGGACGGCACTGGAGGAGATAATGCTAAGTGAAATAAGTCAAGCAGAGAAAGACAATTATCATATGATTTCTCTCATCTATGGAACATAAGAACTAGGATGATCGGTAGGGGAAGAAAGGGATAAAGAAAAGGGGGGTAATCAGAAGGGGGAATGAAACATGAGAGACTATGGACTATGAGAAACAAACTGAAGACTTCAGAGGGGAGGGGGTGGGGGAATGGGATAGACTGGTGANCCTAAGCTAAATAAGTCAAGCAGAGAAAGACCATTATCATATGGTTTCACTCATTTATGGAACATAAGAAGTGGGAAGATCAGTAGGAGAAGAAAGGAAGAAGGAAGGGGGGGTAGAAAGAAGGGAGAATGAACCATGAGAGACTATGGACTCTGGGAAACAAACTGAGGGCTTTAGAGGGGAGGGGGGTGGGGGATTGGGATAGGC